>NW_026267191.1:593838-597428 GCF_000697945.3 Frankliniella occidentalis | reverse complement strand
CCCCCCCCCCCACCTCCTGCGTCCCTCTTTCCCCTGGCGCTGCGAGGTCTTCGTCTCCCCTGCTCTGCAGTGATGCAATCGTTTCACAAAAGTGTTCCCGTTTCAATCGTTTGTAATCACCCGGATTTTACACCCACTATGGCTGTGACGAGCGGCACCGATTGAATTGTTTTGGCGGGAAGTGATGGGAATATTCATTGATGAATGTGTGTTGTGTTATGTATAGACGAAATTAGCAAGCGTTTGTACGTTTTCACCTAAACACCTTAAATGTTTTAAAAATATATTTTTTAAAATAAAATGTCACGTGTCGTCGCCTTTTCATGGCAGTGTACCCGTCGCCCGTCTCACGAGCCGATCAATCATTACCGCGCGATGCAGTTCGATTGATCGACGACGCATTATGTTCCCCCCTTCCCCCCACTCGCACCCCCTCCTCCTCCTCCCCGGACGACGTCCTGGAGGACGACGCTCGTCCTGGTAAGGCGTCGCACGACGACGCGCTGTGGGAAACAAAAACGACCCAATCGAAACGTTCTTACGTACTATATTACGGGTGAATTATTTTTGATTTTTGTTTTCAGGATGAAGTATTTGAATAGGTACTTTATGCTCCGTGTGGTCCTTTATCGCAGCACGGTTCCCAAAAGGTATTTTTCGATTCTATGCTGAAGCTACTGGAGTGTGCTGGAGGGTGTCGGATGGGTTGCCTACCCGCCAGGCGGGCCGAGGGCGAGCCGCCGAGTGTCGCTGCAGCTGCAGGTGAACGACCTGATGTGCGTGTGTGTTGTGTGTGTGTGTGCGCGTGTGTGTGTGTGTGCGTGTGCGTGTGCGTGTGTCGCGCGTGCCTGCGGCCAGCCGCGGCATCTTCGCCTCGCAAACCAAACCTGCATGGCGAGTATCTCTAGTCACGTGCGGTTCCATCTGCTCCTACTTTTATTTTTGTCGTTTTTGAAAAAAATAATGAGTAAAATCGAAAAGAAAAATATACAATGAACAAGGATTATTATTTCCGGCATTGACGGCGGCTGCCTGTTTGAAACAGCGACTTGCTGCTGCTGTGTTCCATGCCCTGCAGGTAGATGCAGCCCACGGTCCGCAGCCCACTCGCGGGGCGCTGGACGAGTGTCCCGCCAACACTCGAGACGTGTCGGTCTGTTTGTATTTGCTGACCGTTGAGAGCCCACTAGTAAACACCCAGACGCACATCCGCTGGCAAATAATAGTTGTCCCTTTTTCTCAGCCGTGCAACGTGAGTAAAAATTCGCGCGCGAAGGAACAAAGACGTCTTGTTGAACCCCTCTAGCCGGTCGTTGGCCCCCGGTCCCCGCCCTTTTCTGCCAATAGTGGAGACAAACTTCGTGTCCCTTTTGGTTATTAGCACGGCTGTGCAAAAAAGCCAACAACTCGTGGTTCTCTTATTATTTCGTGCTGGTCGGTGTCGTGTGTCGAGCCTCTCTCCTCCCGCTATCGGCATGTGCAGATCACGAGTGTCACAAGTGATCGGCTCAACAGGCGACGGCAGATGGCGATCGGCACGAGCCACAGCCAGAGGGTTGTTTATATTTTTGCGGTTTTCAGTTCAAAAATGGCGTGGCCATGACTCCTTTTTTTTGCGAAGCGAAAACCGACCAGCAACAGCACCACCTGTTGTGTGTTAGGATAGGCTAAGGGGGCCTCGGCGAGGACAGCTGCCCCAGCACCAGCAACTCATTATACCAAGTAAAGGTTAAATACGCATGTCATTTGAGATTTTGAAAAAAAAATAAAATAAATAAATAAAACAAGTTGTCAACGGATTCTAATAATTTTCACACGAGTTCGCAATCACTGGAAAAAGGGGGCACTAAACAACACCTTTCCTGGGGCACTAAAGTCAAGGACTCAGTTTAGTGCCTTTCCTGGGTTGCTGAAGTTTAGTGCCTTTGGAAAGGCACTAAACTTGTGTGGTACTCATGAAGCTAGCCAGCTTCAGTTGCGAAGGTCACATGTAGTGCCTTTCCAAAGGCACTAAAGTGCCTTCACTAAGACATCAAACTTTGTTAGTGCCTCCCAAAGGTTTGAGTTAACACCTTTGTTTTTCCAGTGATTTTTGTTGTATTTTCAGAAAATTGTTATTTTACTGAACTTTTTTGTAGAGAAAATGTTTGTCTCGTAAGCAGCAGCAGTGCAGCAGCAGCCTGGCGGTCACCCGCGGGATGTCGATGCCGTTCAACTCGTTCGCCCCGCATTCCTTAGGCGACGTCCTGAATGGACTTGTGACTCTATGATATCAAAGGGGATTTGCCCCGCCCACATCATCCTCATCCTCATCCGCAGCCCCCGTGTCCAAAGGCATACCGGTGGGGGAGAGCACCTCGGACGGAGATCACCTCGGAGAGGACCGTGTCATCGGTGGTGGTAGCTTCCTCCCGCCCCCTAAAAAGAGAACAATGTCTCACGGATGTCCTCGTCAGTCTCCGTGTCAAAACGGCATGTTCTCTAGCCGTTTTTGAAGTACTATACGTGACGGGTGTTGCGCAAATTTTCTCACCATGTGAGATCATGACATTTCCCTCAACATTAACAAAATAAAAATTAAACAGGCTGGAGGCTAAAATTAAAATTATCTCTGAATCCGATTTTGTTTTATTCTCTTAGTTCAACTCATTACATTCACAACGTCCTCGGGTGACTTCAATTACTTTACGAAGATCCAAACTACGTATGGCAGCGTCAAATGACATTCTCGGAGTAACTACGGGAGAGAGTCCTCCGTTGCAGTCTCTAGGACTCCGACTTCTGCTCTCCGGAGACGCCGGCCTCGCCCGCGGTCTCCGCGACGACAGTCCCCGTGTCCATTGAATGCGGTTTTTCAAATCCTTCGTTGGCCCTTTCTCGACCTTTCTCTCCCGTGTGGTTTCTGGGACCCCGCAGACGCTCGGAGACATGTGTGCTACTCATAGGATGCGGGTGGCCTCTCTCTCTCTCTCTCTCTCTCTCTGAGTGAGTGACCGCAAAGGGCTCACTTTCCCATGCGGGAATATTTTCATTAACGAGGCAAGTCATTTTAATTATGAGTGAAGTGGAGGAGGGGGAGTTACCGCGGGTGTCGGCGGGCGCGCCGCGAACGTGGTTTGAGTTTTAGACGCTCGATTTAGCGATGAAATTAAGATGGGTAAAGTTACAGGAAGCGCAGCAGAAAACTGCTTTCGCGCACACACTGCCTTTTTAAGGCGGTAGGAGCGAAAAAATTTTTATTTCAGAAATCGGTAGTGTATGTTACTACAACACACCGCCTCGAACCGTTTTGCTCTCCGACGCTTAGTTTAGGCGTCGCGACGCCTCAAAGTTCGAAATTTTACCGACTTTGGGCGTAATTCGCGGCGAAACTACAAATCGCACAGCCCCTAAACTTTGCAGTCCGCTAGTCGGGTACCTGGTCTAGTGCTCCTCGTGTTTTCAACGTTTCAGTGTGTCTACTGTGCCTCCTGGAACGCCTTGAAAATCGGTCGAATACAGACGCGTCTAGAAGCTATACCGTTGAACATTCGAAAACGAAAGTAGGAGGAGCACTAGAGTGAACCTTGCTCTCTTTGACACAACAAACA
>NW_026267191.1:581994-582643 GCF_000697945.3 Frankliniella occidentalis | reverse complement strand
AAAAACTGAAACAAGTGAAAATGGCGAAGGAGAATTTATTTCCGACTTTAATGTTTCCTTTGTTCAGAAAAGAAAAAATTCCCCCTTCTTTATTTTCGATGCTTGTTGAGTGAGACCGCTGCTCTGTTGGCCGTCTGAATATGCATACGGGGCCGAAATCATAAAGCTTCCTCCTCTCTCGCTTCTGGGAAAAGGCGGACATCAAGGCGAAGGGCAGAGCAGCGCTCTCAATGTCACTCATTCCCCTCTGTATTTATGGTCACTGGAACAAAAGTTTCAAATCTTTATCCTTTGGTGGAAGTGTAGAGCTTTATTTTTCCAGCGTACGTGAAGCGGTGGCATCACGTCGTCACTGTATTCTCCGCGCTTCGGATATGGGCATTCCCCCGCACAGCGCACGGCTCGTTGTCATTTCACTGCTGCGACGAAAGTCGTACGAGGAGGGGAAAAAAGAGGGACAAAGGGACGCATGTTCGGTGCGCGGTTATGGGTGCGGCAGCCACTGTAAAAAAAAGTACATCCTCTTGGTATTCTTTGTGTGGTTGTAATAAATAATAGGAAGGCAGGACTATATAGAAGAGAAATGTACAGTACGTGAATGTTTTGGAAAAAAATCCCATGCATGAGAAAAATCTAAATAATTTTTCAG
>NW_026267191.1:577286-581944 GCF_000697945.3 Frankliniella occidentalis | reverse complement strand
GGGGAGGGGGCCTCTGGGGGCGCGGTGCTCGGCTCGCAGCTCGCACAGGGGGGCCATGTGGCGACCGGAACGAAACGGGCTGACTGGAGAAAATGACGACCCCACCTGGCTTCTTCCAAGCTTGATAGACTTCCAGCATGCGCGGAATCGATTTCTTGAGAATCTGGCAGTGCTCTTCAAAAAAAGGATGAAAATTCTACGACAATTCTGAAGGATTTTAGAGTGGTGGTTTTCGGGACTTAGTCGCCGGAGAGGCAAAGGCAGAGCTGGCCCGGAGCTCGAGGGAGGCAGGACGCGTCGAGGCAGACCCCGGCGGCCGGGGTCCTCGCCATCTGGATTCGTCACGCCTCTCGGGAGTGTGCAGTCCCACCTCCCCCGCACCCGCCCGCACCCCGCAGGGCCTGCCCGACCGTTCGGACGCCACCAAAACATTTTAATACGCAGCCATTCCCAGACTGGCCGTGCGCTCCTACCGCCTTAATGACCCTTTTGCCTTCTTCCTTTATGCTTCGTCAGCGTGAGTGTGAGTGCCCGTCGTTCGCTTTGCTGCTGCAGGTGTACAAATTATATGGAAAGTATGAAACGAATACGTTTATACGTCACCATTCCCTGCAACATTTCAAAACGTTTCACCCTTAGAACAGAATGCGTTCTTTTCCTCTTGAAAAATATAGCGACCTACGTACCTTTCTGTAATTTACAGTGTGGAACCGAACCAATATTCGAGACACAAGAAATACATACACACTTCGGGAAAGGCGGCGCTCTGCTTTTTTTTGCTTTTTTTTCTTTTTTACGTTGTACATAATGCTGTCTGCTTGCACTTTTGCGTTGTTTCGAGCCGAATCAGCGCTCTCCAATGGCCGCGCGCCGCGCGCTCTGGACGACGGCCAGACGGTCGTATGCAGCACCCACAGAAGGGCACAGGGTACCCCACAGTGCACTGCGCATGCAGTCGTCAGCGGGATAAGAGGGAGGGTGCTGGAGTACGTATAGCGTGGTGCGAAGATAGGGAAGTCTTTGTGTCTGTGCGAATCTGCAGGCCTGCAGAACTGGCTGCGCCCCTGGCCGTTACGCCCTAACCTTTGCCTTGACGCGCGCAGGTCGGGGCTTATCCGCTGGGCTCCCGAGCTGCTCGAGGGTCTGCAGCAGCCGCCTCGGCCTCAAATCGCCTCTAAAGCCTTTTTGCACTTGGTTTTGCTTTTTCCCTTTTTGGCGCACGACGACGCGACCAGTCCTCTCTCCCGCCGTGCATTTTACGTTGGTCGTGTTCCAGGCCCGCGCGCGCGCCCGTACGACGCCCTCCTGGTCTCTCCCTCTTTCTCCCCCTTTCTCTTTCTCTCTCTGCAAGGCGCAGAAGCAAGAGTGAGGGAGACGACACGAAAACAACGCGGTGTTCGCGGACGCCCCCCTTCTGGCCCAGGTGTCCTGCGCCTCCTGCGCGCTAATCGCGTCGTATACGCCTCTTTGTAGCGCGAGGAGAGGGGTGGGGGAGCGTATATACGAGCAGGAGAGGCAAAGAGGCGAAATGAACGAAAGAGAGAGATAAAGTGGAGAGAACTGTAGTCAGATACACGGAGAGCGAGAGAGATGGACGGGGAGCAAGAGTGAAGGTGTGTGGAGAACGCCGAGGAGAGAGAGAGAGAGAAGGGGAGGAGGGGGCACGATGAACTCCGTCACGAAGTGTCCCTGAACCTCTCCCCTCCTCTCTCCTTACTACTAATACTACTTGCCCGCCCGTTCGTCCTCTCCCCCTCTCCCTGTTACGGCCAGACCGTCTTCCCGCGCGCTGCAGCTCGCCCCCCTCCCCCTGCCCCCCCTTTTATTTCATTTTGTAGGAACCCTTTTTTTATTTTTTTACCTGGGCGTCTCGTCTCGGGGACTGCGGGGAGGGGGAGGGGGCTACAGGCTAAGGCCCCTGGCCAGGGCCCCAGGTGGGGTACAGGCAGGTCAGGTATTGAAGGGGGCGGGTACAGTCAAGAAAGGGGTGAGGGTGATAGAGGGTTCTTAAGTGTCGACAAAATTTTTCCGCGGGTAGCATTTCAGATGCCCCCCCCCTCCCCCTCCTCTTCCCAGCCAAGAAGCATGAACAACTGGCGGTTGCATTTTAAAGCATAAAGGATTGCCCCATTTATTTTTGCTCTCAGAAAAGCAGCAGCAGAATCGCCAGCAGCAGCTAGAGACCGCCGTTTATAACAAATGGGCCGCTCTAAAGCTTGATAGAGAGATGCAGTTCGTCAAAGTGGTCCCTTGGGAGAGGGCGCCGCGGATGTGCTTCTCGAGTCCATCATCGTTTGGGTGATCTGGTCCGAGCTGCCCAGCCCAGCCCTGGCCGTATTATCCCCAGATTAATCGAACTGGGGTCCCGGTCGGGCTGGCCCCGCCGTCTGTATCGAGAGTATCGACGGGCCGGCCCTCGCGTCCCGGCCGATCTCTGGACGTGGGCCCAGCAGTCCGCGGCCCCCGTGCGGCGTTGTGCACATGTGGCTCGTCCAAGCATGTGGTGCCTTGTTTTAGGTCACAAATTCTAACATTTCGCATGTTAGAAAAAAAGCACCCGAGTAAAATTAAGTATTGACATTTTGAACGATATTGTTGCGATGTCGGAGTGAATCTCTCATTTCTCGCTCCTCTATCGAAAACCACACACCAACTGTGTTGACACACATTAGTCTGAAAACTGCCATGACTGAACCTACATTCCGCGAAAAGTGCAAACCTCTTCAATTTTCTGAACGTTTGATCGGCCTTTGTATCGCCTTCTGCTACGGCCAGAAGAGTTTTGGGGGGTTTCTGGGTGGTTCGTGTGGAGCGTCCATGACGCCTATTTGCCGCATTCCTGTCCGGGACGCGTTGACGGGCTAAGTACGTACGTACGGAGAGAGGCGCGCCAGGCCCGGGCGGCGCATGCACTCGCGTGTACGGAGAGAGAGGAGACCTGAACGCCCGAGTGCAGCTACACTGCTAGAACAGATCAACCAGGGTTAGCGCTCTGGGTAATTTAAGTTTAGAACAGAACTTGTTAGAAAAATATTGACCTAATTCTTTAAAGTTCTGATTTATTTAGATTGCGCGTTTGCGAAAGCCCGTTCCACCCGCTCGTTTTCCTCTTCTGTTATATTTCTCTCATTCCCGCTGAAAATAAGTATATGTATTTATCGCTCGGGTGTTACAGAAGAATACAGCCAATTTGGCTGATTTGGACGAGATGGACGAAAAGCCCCCCTGTCGTCGACAGTTCGACCGTCCCACACACAATGGCCGAACAGCTGTAATCTAAATTGAGAGACAGAGAGATAGAGAGACAGAGAGAGAGAGAGACAGAGAGAGAGAGAAACCCGTCGTGCTTTTTCCAGGGAAAAACATGATGAGTAAAATTTTGATTATTCCGGAGAGGAGAGCACCAGAGCAGCAACCCTCTCTCCTCTGAGACTGCCCCCTCCCCCCCCCTTCTCTCTCTCTCTCGCTCTCTCACTCACTCCCCTCCTCTGCCTCCCACCCGAAATTATGACAGGTCATCGGTGGAGGGCAGGCTGACCTGTCGGGGGTGGGGGGTTAATGGACGCACGCTATATACCTGACGTCTCGACCCAAACACCCCCCCCCCCCTTCCTCCCCTGTGTCGCCCTGATGATCTCGTTTTCGACGAAGAAAGAGGCAAGATTCAAACAAAGTTTTGTGTGGAGACAACACCGGGGGCGCCGTTGATTGTGTTTGTCTGGACCTCAAGTGGGTCGTGGCTGTCGCCGGCGCACCTCGGAGGGAAAACTGCACTCTAAACAAGGCAACTCGTGTACAGGCCGATCAAAAGAGTTATTCCGTGGCTTGGCAAGGCGGGCGCGTTATTGTTTCTGAACGATGTTATGCATGTATTTCTGTCGAGCTAGTTGTTTTTGTGTGCGTGTGCATCCAGCTGTTTGCACGATCTGTTTGACGGGCTGTCTCTCGGTGGGCTCACGACGCATGCGCGTGCCCGAGATCCGAATCTGACGGCGAGAAGGGGGGAACTCCAGGGCTCCAGGAGGCACTCCAGAGCTTCAGGAGGCACTTCAGGGCTCCAGGAGGCACTCCAGGGCTTCAGGAGGCACTTCAGGGCTCCAGGAGGTAATCCAGGGCTTCAGGAGGCACGGGAGGCACCGCAGGGCTGCCAAGGTGCGCACGGAGGCGACCCCCACCAGGCAATTCCAAGAGAGGGTTGTCGAGGATGTCGAAGGGCAGTAGTTTCAGAAAGTTCTCCATCACAGAAAAAAAAAGCCATGGGTTTGTAGGAGGTTGCTGAGCAGGGTCGAGGAAAGAGTTAGAGGATTAGTTCTCCAGCAGCTTCTCCAGGAGGAGACTCTGGAAGTTGTACGCTGCAGAACCACTCAAAGGGTATGAGAGTACAAAACGCTGAAAATTCATAAAAAAAAAATCACGTAAAAAACTCAAGGAAAAATCAATAATTTTAAAAATTCCAGAAAAATCCGAAAAAAGATCGAGAAAAAAAAAGAAAAATTGTAACTTTGAATTTACGTAAAGTAAGCCCAGGGTAAAATTCCCATGGTGCCCATAGGAATGGATGCATCCTTCCTATGGGAAAAGGCACTTTTCCCATATACAGCCCCGTCGCGCATGGGAAGTCCCCATAGCCAGCTCATGGGGATCACAACGTCCATAGG
>NW_026267191.1:574892-575911 GCF_000697945.3 Frankliniella occidentalis | reverse complement strand
TGCTCAGGGAAACATCACCTTTTCCAAGGGTAGACGACGCACTGTAAGTACTACGAAAGTGTTTGTGTGCTTGTGCTCCGGTGATGGGTTCGGTTGTATCAGGAGAGAAAGACTTTTAATTTATTTTTAGTACCGTTTTGTTTCCAACTAATTAATGAATCTCGCTTCATATGACTCCTCCCCTTCCTACCCATGTTACGCGTTTGGATAGACAAACAAAATAAAGGACCAAACGCGTCATCGTGACTTGCTTTGTCACCCTCTTTTTGTTGAAGGAAACTAATTTCTCTAAGCATCATTTTATTCCCCTCCTTGCGATGTTTATTTAATGAGGATTTGCAACATATATCAACAATACTGAATTGTTACGGACAACTTTTAGCCGAGTGCACAAAAGGCTCGTAGAGAAAATAATTTCGGACGTGAAACGAGGATAGGAAGCAGATGGACGGTCGGGTCAGTACTCCAATTGGCCGGCGGAGAGGCCGAGAGGCTCGCCGCGGGGTCACGGAAGGGTCACGCGGAGCGGTCAACGGTCCGAGCAGCCGCAAAGGGGGGGGGGGGGGTCTGCCCGCAGTGAGTGCGGACCAGCCACCTTTCTATAGCTCTTCCTCCATCGGCGCTGTCTGTGTCCACTTATTATTTCGCGTCGCGAGTATAAGGTCATGTGTTGTATGGATATAAAGAGGTAAATCTTGTGCAGATTGTTATATTTTTGAAAGAACGAGGCAAAGAATAATAAGAATAATTGCGTGAGCTTCCCGAGCCGTGAAGCGAGCGAAGGTTTTGGCGCTCTGGCCCACGGAAGTGACACGTTCGTGCTGTGTGTGTGTGTGTTTTGCCCTTGGGGTCATTTTTCAAGGTACTGACGCTATGCAATCCACATCTCTTTAATTTTCTGTTTTTAAAACTATCTTTCCAACAACTCAATAACTAAAAATTGAAAATTGACTCCTGAAATTTTGCTGTTTGACAAAAGTGTGTTCCGCTCTTTGATTTTTGAAATTTTGTCAGCACGT
>NW_026267191.1:564198-569784 GCF_000697945.3 Frankliniella occidentalis | reverse complement strand
TTTTTTTCTGAATTCGGTCGCCGAACTGTTTCTATGACGGGGTCCTGCTTCTCTATAGGAAGCCGCCGCTGACCCGGACGCGGCTGCCAGGGCGGTGGTGGCCGGCCGGAGCCGCGTGGTGACGATCCTCATGAACGTCGTCAAGTGCACGCAGAAGGCATCCTCGGACATCAACAAGATGCTCATGGACATCCTCGCCGACCTGGCGGCCTGCGCCAAGAAGCCCGACGCCTTCGAGGTCGTCAAGTGCATGATGAGCGACGCGGGGCTGAAGAAGCTCAGTGCGGCGGTCCTCAAGACCCTGGAGGTGGTCAAGTGCTCACTGGATTAGAACCCCGCGGAGGTGTGGCGCTGCGGAAGCTGGAAGACTGGACTATTGAGAAGGCCATGGACCGTGACGGTGACGAACCCAAAGCCCCGTGACGTTGTGTGCCTCCGGCGCCTTTAGTTTTATAAAATGACTCTAAATGGTCCGGATATGATGAGCTTTCGAAGATTAAGATGCCTGTGTTTGAGTTGGATCAGGTTTTAATCGGTAACAATTGTGGATGGATATGCGGTTTTCTTTCGCGTCATGGAAACGAACGAGAGTTTTCCGATTTCCACCCCACATCCGATTCTCGTGTCTTCTTTGTATGCCATATATATTTGAGTGCTCCTTTTAGAATGCGAAATAATGGTGTTTCTTTCGTGTACACCAAATCTTTTATAAACCTTGGCCTGGCGCCATGGCAAAATATGGCTTGCAAGGAGGCCAAAAAGGTGGAACTTTTAAATGGGAACGCCAATATTTCTCTTTTAAAATGGCGTTGTTTTGCAGCAGGGGTTATGCTGGACTTTACGGAGGCGCTAGCACTTGGGTGCGGAAAGAATGTCCCGTCGAGTTTCGCTAATGTCCCCTATAAGTGTGATGGTTACAGTTTGCGGACAGATAATGAAACGCAGCACATTTCAAAACGTGGAGAGTAACATCAATACCGATTGCTACTCATTTTGTTTCTTCCACATTCTCTGGATGGTGTTTTTTTCGCAGTGCTGGTATTACGCTTCGCTTATCTGTGCAACGCTCGAATAGCATTGGGGTCGGTGGTGGCGCCTCGGCGCGGTGGCAATGGATGCACCTCCAGCCCTCTCTCCTCCCCTCTCTCTCCCTCTCCCTCTCTCCTCACGCAACCTTCGTTGTGCAGCGAGTGTGCTTGCCGCTCCCTGAGAACATCTTGATCGGCTGCTGCACATAAGCCTCGCGAGTCGGCATCCTACACTAATGAATTAAAGTGATACGAGTAAACTACACTGCGAAAAAAATAAAATGTATTTCGATCACGTAACAACAAGAACAACAACACCAACAGTATAAACGGATTTGATGAGCTCGAGGGGGCTTACGTTTAGTACCGTGTGACCCCGCGCCATGACTTTACGTCGCGGGACTTTACGCCTCTTTTACACCCCAGCCTTTTATGCTATTTTTATATTTCCCTGCCAAAAATGGCAAAAGTGCACTACTTTTCCCGTATATGCAAACGAGTGGCTATCAAGGCCAAACGACTCTTTAGTTGTTTGGCACGCTTGCGCTTTGCGCTGCCGACGAGCAGCAGCAGCAGTGCAAGACGTTGGAGCAGGACGAAGCAGGCAGGCGGGCGCATTCTGTGCTGCTGGCCACCGCTGTCGTCAGCTCGAGAGGGAAAGAATAATTATTGATGGTTTGGCCTGACTGAAGGGTAATTGCTGGAGTATAATTGCACGGAGACGATTCATCTGTTTCCGGCGTATTTGACCGCCAGAGCGAGAGGGGGGAGGGAGCGCACCATTTCGCTAAACACGCACTGCACGGGACGTCTAAAATGGTATTTGGAATCCATCCGCTTCGTGGACCACGATTGCCTTCTCTTTCCCGCAACTAAACCCGAAAACTAAACTATTTCCTTCTGCTTCCACTCTTTTTAAAAAAATCAATTACAACGCAAAGAGTGTTGATGACAGTAATTTTTGTAATTATACTGCTGTTCGGATCGCGCCGACGGTGTCACCGTAGCAAACGGCATTGTATTTTTCTCACACTTTTGCAGCAGCAGCAGCAGCTCTCTCTCTCTCCCTCTCTCTCTCTCTCTCTCTTTCTCGCTCTCGCTCATCTCACGTTGGTTCGATAATTTTGTCATCATTTGTTCTGATGATGCCGTGTCTGTGGCCCAGCAAGTGACTCGCACAAGTTGGGAGCCTTTTCGGAGAGGGCACACACACACACACACGCACACGCACACACTCACACACACACGCACACAAGCAGGCAGGTGGACCCAGGCTGGCCACAGAGACTGATGAGCTTTCATTTCACCGAGAAACACGCGTTAATCAGACACTCCGTTCCCACGCTGCGTTATGTCTCTGTGTGTGAGAGAGAGAGAGAGATGTCTGCGTGCGTTAGTCGGGGTGTCTGCCGATATTTGGCGAGCGGTTGAACTTTAAGATGCAGAAATATAGAGGAGGCGTCGTCGCAGCGGAAAGGCCATCCGTGTTGCCATATAGTGCATTTAGCAGTTAGCTCAGCTGCTGCTCTTTGGGCCCATGAGGTCTGAGCGGGTGAAATTGAACCCCTCTGCGAAATATAGCACGCGTGGGCGCAAATAAGAAGCAATCAGATCAACTTTTCTTCCGTTTTCCTGCAAAACTTTTGACTATTAAAAACGTTAACCCGCGCGGACCTTGAAAACAGTTTAGGGTGGGTGATTTTTTATCGCTAGGGCATTTAAAAGTTTCATATTTTTGCTCGAAATGTGGATTTATGAGGCTGCGCAAAAATGTATAGGAAATATATGAATTTAGGAGGTAATACCATACCATGTTGGACCACGTGCACACGTGCAGTGCGTCGAGTCTATCGTCTCCCCCCCCCCTCTCCCTCTCTCTCTCTCTCTCTCTCTCTGACCAGTTCCTGCGGGGATCGCTGCCTTTCGCGCGTGCGGGAGTGGGTGAGCGACTATCCCGACTTCCCCGATTGAAGTCGTCGCCGAAAAAGTCCGACTCCAATCAGTTGTCTCCGTCATGCTGCGGTGCCTCCGATGTTGTCTCTGTTTTCTTTTTCCCTTATTTTATCTTCCCCTCTCTCCCCCCTCTCTTCGTCTCTCTTCCCCTCTCTCCCTCTCACACCGGACGACGAGCCTTGATTAGGCCATGAGGAGCCCCCAGTGAGGAAGCGAGTATTTTATTTTGGTTCATCTTCCTCTTCCCCTATACTCTTTTTTCTCCTTTCACTGTATTTGTAGTGTCTTTGCTGCCCCCGTGACTTACTCCCAGTAACCGTAGGCGTCAGAATTAATTAGGTTTACTTTACTTTTCAAAACATCACATTGGGTTTCTGAAGGTATAAACAAACCCTAATCCCGCCTAATACAGTACTATTTTTTTTTTTACTTTTTTTTCTCCATATTTTGCTCGCAAGTAGATTGTTGTGAGTTTTCGTCTGCCAGGGTCTAGTAAGTTGTGGAATGCAGTAGCTACTCGGTGCCAGAGCGAGTACCTCATATCTAATACCCGCTCTGGCCAGCCTCCCGCCACTGCTGCCACGCGACGCGCGCTCTCCTTCAGAACAAGTAGCTCATAGGCAGTGGGGCCGCTGGGCAGCATCCGGATGTGAACGCCATGTCCGCCCCAAAATGAGAGGCCGGCCTGTAAGTGGGCGAGCATGACGTCCGTCAAATGGGGGAAATGAAAGGTTTACATTGCGGTTGATCCTCATTGGATGTGACCTGCTATGCTTCCGCCGCCTCTGATTCTGCTGCCGTTTCCGTTCCTTACCTCCTCCGAGAGCTGTGTAGTCACTTTTTATCTATACCCTGTTTTGAAGAAGAAAAAAAGATTTCCCTCCCCTCTCTGCTGCCATACAGCCAATGCTCGTGTTTAGAGACGTGTGGTTTGACCGGCCCATTGTTGCATTGTTTTCCGCTTTGGCGCCTCGCCTGGGTCGTGTGTGTGTGTGAGAGAGAGAGAGAGAGAGAAGCATAGTGCCCGCATGGCATCAACAGGTTGCCCTCACCTCCCCTTTACCCCTCCAATGCAACAGAGATAGAGAAGGTATGTTGAGGTTAAAGTGAGAACGTGGGATTCTTTTCAATACCTCAAAATTCGGCAAGGTATGTTCGAAATTGAGTTTCAAAATTTAACTCGTGGAAGTTTTGGTTTGGACCAAAATTTAACCTTTCCTCCTCTTAATGTAAGATTAGGGAAAAATTAATTGCACAAGCGGCCGTTGAAGAAGTGCGGTGTAGGAAGATCCTCTGCTCCTCTTCTGGTCCAAAGTCTTTCCGCACAAGAGCCTCCCCTGATAGGTCACACTGAGGATGTCTGGGCGCCTAGACAAAGAACCCTTTGCCCTCTTTGTCTAGGTGCAGCCCATGCTCCACTAGACCGATGCTGTGTTCAGGTCAATAGTTTTCGCACAGCGCGGAACTCTGGTCGGTGAAAACGGCATTTCAAGGTAGGATAGTGTAGTAGGAAGTTCGAAATTTGTAATCTGCCTTTTTCGAGGTTGCACTATTGTGATGCTAGTGTTTCACATTTAACATAAATTTGCTGGTCCACAATTTGGTTTGCTCCAATATTTCCGCTAACAGATCTATCAAATAAGGATGGAAAGGTTGATTTCGTGATCGGGGCTCCCCTCTGTTGTGTGTCGATGGGACGAGTAAATGTCAGGAGGCGGCTATGGGTTCGCTGCTTTTGCTCTGCTTTGTGCCGTTGCAGTGAGTCACCCGAATACCGAAAGATTTGCGCTGTTTTGTTGTTATGATGGTCGCTTTTGTACTATGGAGATGTGTGCAATAACACCATAGTGATCAAAGGAGTGTGGGAGAAACGGATGTGTATATTGCGCGTAGTACTACGCAGGAATGCAGAGCTGTGTGTATGAGTGAGATGCGAGGGTGAAGAGGGGCGACAGCTCAACGCCTATTTACTCTCCTTTATCACCTTTATTTCTTCTGCTCACGGAGTTCATACTTTTTTTAGAATTATTTAGGAGCAACTGCAAGTTTCCGGCCTGTATTTAATAACCCTCCCTTCCCCCCTCCTCCGCCACGGAGGCTGCCCTTAGCCTTGCTCTGAATACTGCACAATATGCACAAAAGTATGCATATACGCGGCGCCAAGGCATTTTTTTTACTGCGAGGGATTTCATTAATGTTTTAAAAGCGTATGTGTGTGTGTTGTTATTGTGTGGTTACTTTCAAAGCGTTTGCAAAGAATTTCATACCAAGAAGGTAAACAGATCAAACTAAAGATTCACATGCAGCCCCAGCCAAATTTATGTCCATATGTTTAAACATATGGACACACAAAATAATTTGGGAGAAAGTCAGGGAATAGCGTTAAATTTGTTGCAAGTTTTAACCGTACCTTTTTCTATGTTGGGTCGTTGACACGATACCAATACACTGCCATCCCGTGCCGCTCGGGGACCGGAGGCCTTTTCCTTCTTGTACTTCTTGTAGTAGTACCTGATGGTGGCGAGGCCCGGCCGTCGTGTCCGTATAGGGTTACGACTGCGATGCCATTGCTCTGCATTGATAGCGTGCTTTCGATTTGCCCCCC
>NW_026267191.1:562939-564123 GCF_000697945.3 Frankliniella occidentalis | reverse complement strand
CTCTCTCTCTCGCTCTCTCTGTGCTGGTGTGATTGGCCTTCGACGCCGTTGGTATGAGGATTGCCCCCCTGCTCACGCACCTAGCCGCAGGAATGGATCAGCGCCACGCCCCACCACGCCCCACCACGCCACGTCCCGCCACGCCCCGCCACGCCCCGCCGAGCCCCGCCGCGCCCCGCCGCGCCCTTGGGGCCCCGGCTGGGCAGGGCCCGCGGCCCACTGGACCTTGCTGCGGGTCGGAAGCCACAGGACCAGCAGCAGGGGCCGCGCCCGCAGAGAGCCAGAGGCGGCAGCCAGCCAGCGGCAGCGACAACTCTTCGACCGCGGATATCGCGGTTTTGAAGCCATCTCCCTCTCTCTCTCTCTCTCTCTCTCTCTTGCGGCTCCAATCGGCGGATCACGTCATTATTAATGGAACATGAGACGCACTCGCCCTGCAGGGAGGAGAGAGGATTGAGGGAGGGGAGGCGAGGGGCACGTGCCCTGACACCTGCTGCACCTGACACATCTGCCGCCGCCGGGCAGCAGGGCTTTGCCAAGCCGCCTTTTTGCCTTCTTCTTCTTCTTCTTTCCCCCTCTTCCGCCCTTCCTCTGCCCTTCTTTTCAGCCCTTCTGCTTCCTATCCCCTCATTTTACTCTGTCCTTTCCTTCTTTGCGACGTATTTGAGGAGGACAGCTTCTCACCACGGCGCCTCACGGCCCCTTGCGAGTAAGCAACGCTTTGACCCCTGTATGCATGTTCATGTGTTGTTATTAAACGTTTATTTTAACGTCTTCTGGTTCCCATGTAGGAGCGTCGTTCAACCTTATCGATAACATTGTATTTTTCTTATTTGTCATTTACTTCGGAAAAGATAATTAGTCGGAAAGTACTTTGGTGGCGTACCAGTAATGGCCATCCCTACTCGTTGCATCAATCATGACTGTGTGGCGAACGCATCGCGCCAATTGCATATGGATGGTGGTAATAAACTGTTTGGAGTTGCTGCGCGGACTGGAGTATCATATAAGTAGTAGTATAGAGAACGTGCGGCAACGACGTGACGTACGCACTCTCCACCACTGCACGGCGTCCGGTGGTGTACAAAGAGAGCAGATAAAAAGTACGAGGAATCACGGGCAGGACAGGACGGCGTGGGGGACGCGGCGGGATGGGAAATAATTAAATCGTCTGCTTGTCCGCC
>NW_026267191.1:558920-562889 GCF_000697945.3 Frankliniella occidentalis | reverse complement strand
AAGGTCCGGCGGGTGTCGGGCACTGCCGAGCCCGAGCAGCCAACCCGCACCCGCAGCCACCCTTGTGGGTCCCACCTCGCCCCGCCCCGTCCCGCCGCCGTGGCACACGCCGAGAAGTGGTCGCCGTAGCGCCGCCCTGCACCTGTCACACACACACACACACACACACACACACACTCGCGTGTCCCCCGCATCCAGTTGCTGATCATGCACCTGCAGCTGCTGCTTGCAGAGGGGCCTTGATTCAGTGGCAGCTGCTGCTGTTGCACGCGTGCTGCTGCTGGGCCTATACAGCAGCAGCTGCTGTCCAGTCCTCTCTTCTACGCCTGTCCAGCGCTGCTCTGGCCGGCTGTTGGCTGGCTGTGCGGCTGTCCTCCCCCTCAGCGGATGCAGACGGTGCAGTGATCTGAGTGGGCTGCACGCGCGCGCGCGCACACACGCGCGCACACACACACACACACACACACACACACAAATACAAACACATCTGTGCGTGAGTGTACTGCGCGATACTTGTACGACTTGATGCTCTGCGTCAGGCGGAGTCGGTGCGAACGATCCACCGCGACTTCGCCTCTGCGAAAAGAAAAATATATCGTGAAAAAATTAAACTTTTCGATTTCTTTTACTATAACTTTTGGCAAAAATAAGATCATTGTTTGGTGTCGTCATATACAGACCGGATGTGTCCGTTTGACGCGCGGCCCAAAAGATTTTGTGAAATCGTCCTCCCTATTGTTGTCGAAAGCGGCAATGCGGACGGGAGCCCCAGCATGTCCTTGTCCGGCGCGTGTGGGTGTGGCGGCGGCGGCGCCAGGCTCCCCTGCAGGAACCAGATAAGGCGCCCAATCTGTTATCGCCCACCGGTCTCGTGTTGTTGGCCCAGGTCTGGTCGAATGTGTTCCGGCGGCCACTCGACTGCTGCTGCTGCTGCTGCTTGTCAACCAACCGGTAGCTATGCCTGGAATGTTATTGGTCTGGCACAGGACAACACTGCACCATGGTAGTAGTAGTAGTCTATGACAAATATTCTTCACGAGTAATCGTTTCATTCGAGGGACCTACAACTTCGGATATTCACGCGGGTCAAACAAAAATGAATATTATTCTCTTCACTTTTTAGTAGTTGACATTCACCAATATTCACGATTATTCATTTGTGTTCATTAAGTTCCCGAATATTTCATCAAAATATGACTTTGTATTCACAATTATAATGATCGTTTATTATAACTATCGTTATTATATCGTGTGATAATTACGATCGTTTTTACTTTCAATTGTGTTGGAAAATTGTTACAATACGTATGATTGGCTTGGCAGATTGTTAGCTTCCTTACTGCGATTACCAAAATTTTAAAAGTAACAAAAAATATGACTCATTGGCATTAAAATGTTTCTTGTTATTTGCGTGAGGTCATCAGTGTGGGTGGGTGTACTGACTACGAAGGTGTGTCCAAGTAACAGGTTACGGTTGGTGACGGTCACGGCGCCGGGGTCCTGCTGCGTGGTGACCACCGTGCGAACAGGCTTAGGGCCCCCACAATGGCCAAAGTCTTATTGCTTATTTACATGTCAGTCTGTTTGTTTTGGTGTCGTCTTTTGTCTCTCTGGTGGTTGGTGGTGTTGGTGGCGTCGGTGGTGGTGGCGGGGCACAGGCTCCCGTGGGAAGTGAGGAAGCAGCGGGGTCCCGGGTCCGGGTGGAGGACGCCGTCGTAAAGCATTTTGTGCCGAGCCCAGCTGCCAATACTACGGTAATGCGGCTGCATGTGCTGGGCTGTAACTCGCGCAACTCGTGGCGCGGCTGCCCGGAGTTACGGCGGTCCCTCGTGCACTGCACCGGTGTGACGAACACAAGACCACGAATGGCTATGCGGTGCGTGAGCCAAAGTCAGAGCGCAGCAAAGCCAAAGCGCAGCGCAGGCAGCAGCAGTATAAAGGGAGGGGGCTCAGGGGCCCCACCTCCACCTGCCCCCATTGTAGTAAGGCCTGGGGTGGTTTATGATCCAGGGTTCCCACGATTTGGCGTCTTCGGAGTCGTCGTCGTGGTAGCAGCGAGTGCTCGCCCCTACACCAACCCACTCCCCCGCACGGAGTCCGGTAGTGACGGAACCAAGGCGATACCGAACTCAACCTCAACCCGCGCGCGCCCGCGCGTAAACCTGAGCCGACACACCTGGGTTTTCGTTCTTGTCCTATTTGGTACCCCAGTGTTCAATCCGTGGAGTTTTCTATTTTAAACAAATTTTAATTGATGCCACGCAAATAGTTTTTGGGGCGGAGAGTAAAATAATGTAAGGAGGTAGAACACCCTTTACTGCTTCATTTTAAAAGTAGAAGGAAAGAGTATGATAAAGGAACACGAGCTTGTGCTGCGTATCCTGCCTGCATGGCAGTCCTACGCTAAAAGGGTTACTCCCTTACCTTTTGCCCGGGCCGCACCTCGCTGCGAGGGCTGGCCGCACTCTTGGCTCGCTTCCGGGGAGCCCGCCGGCCGGCCGGACCCTCTTGACGGGGACCCCACAGCGCGTGATGGACTGCCTGTGCGGAGGTGGCGCCAGGACACTCTCCGCGGGTCCGCGACTTCCTGGCCCCGCCCCGCCGTCGCCCCGTGGTTGTAGGTAGACGCCACCCCCACTGGCGCGTCCAGCTCACGGCGACGACGACGACAGGCCCGTAAACATGTCCACCGCCCTCCGTCACGCCGGGGACAGGTATTACAAAAGGGGCCTGACCTGCCGAGGCCGAAGGACAGGAGAGGTCCTCCTCCTCGTCCTCTCCCTCACCTTGCCAAGTGAGTGAGGAAGATGGAACGGGGAGGGAGGAGGGAGGGGAGGGAGACTCGGTGGAGCGTAGCGTTTTGTTTTGTATGCGTGGGGCGTGGCGTGGGGCTGCGCCGAGCGAACCCTCAGGTGCAAGCTGCAGGCGCTGCAGGTCGGCCGCACCCCGCTGGCCGGACCATACACTGTCCCCCACAGCTGGAAAGCGCGCGCACACCTCACCAACAATCTTTTTCTTTTCCCTTTTTCCCCCCTATATTTTTTTTCGATCCCTTTTTTTATTATTTTTTTTGAAAAGCGCGCGCGTATTGGCTCGCTGACGTATTGCCCTTCTTCGTCTTCGGACGAGGTGTGTAATTTTCGGCATGAGGCACTCGACGGTGATGATACGGGTGTGAGTGTGTGAGGCTGCAAAATTTTCCAAGGCGAGGGGGGGGGGGGGGGGGGGGGGGGCTCTTTCTATTACCGTGTATTTTTACGACCCCCCGTGTCTGTCTGTCTGTCTCTCTCTCCCTCTCTCTCTCTCTCTCTCGCTCTGACCTCGCACAATATAATTACAGCCGAGACGTATTGGTCCGCGCACGCCCCCTTTCCTGCTCCCACGTGACCCGCTGGCCGCGCTGCCATTGGCCCGGCCTCTCTCTCTCTCTCTGGCCGCGGGTGAACCAGGGCGTGGGGCGGAGAGTGGTGGTCTCCGGCAGCGCGGCTCGGCGTGAAAGGAAGTCGGGGCGAATCAATGTGAAAGGCGCCGCTGCTGCCAATTAGATCAACAATGGCGAGCGCCATACCTTGTCGCTCACACTAATAATATTGCTAATAATAGTAATAATTTCTACGTTATTATTCATTTAATGGCCACACTGTACCCCAATGGATTTTGAAAATAATTCATAATGATTAGTTCTTTGTCATAAATTTTTTGGGGCACAATGAAACCAAAAGTGAAAAGGACTGGTGTGCCAAAATTTAATTGATTTTCGTTTTTAATTTTCCTTTTTTTTTTCTGCGCGACTGGACGCGGAGAACAAAATATATTATACGAAAGGTGAAGCTGGTCCTGGCAGCAGGTTGGTTGGGCGACCCAAGCCGTAGTCGGGGCCTCGCAGCCTCCAGCCTCCCTGCTGGTGCAGCTTGCATCTCTCAGCCTCTCAGCCCAACAACGATTGATGTTCTCGTTCCCTGCCCCCCC
>NW_026267191.1:554976-557099 GCF_000697945.3 Frankliniella occidentalis | reverse complement strand
CCCCGCCCCCTCCCCCACCTGGTACCGCTGGACGGCCCGGCTCGCCCCGGCCCGGCTCCGGAGCGCTGCCTGCGCCGCCGCCCGCCGCCCGCCAGTTCACCTGTGCGTGTTGCGGAGGAAGGACCCTCCATGCCGGTGTCAGCCATGACGGCGTCCTGTGACAGGCTGTTGTAGTGGTGTAGTGTGTAATATCGTGACGGCCACCATGTCGGTCAAGAGCGCGGGCAGTGTGACGAGCGTGACGAGTGTGACGAGCGAGGGCGTGACGGCCGCCAAGGACAAGTTCCGCTACAAGAAGCGCGCCCTCTTCCAGATCACCAAGGTAAGCTTCCCTTCCCTCCCCCAGATCATCGCTCCAGCCTTCACCATTTGGATTACCTACAAGAGTGTTGTGTGTGAAATAGTGCATCAAGACTGTGTGACGAAGAAGAAGTGCGTGTGACGAAGTGTGTGACAAGTGCAGTGCGAGTGCAGGCGCGAGTGCAGTGAGCGGCAGTGCAGCGGTGCTTCGCGTGTTGCCTACCCGAGCAAGGTGCGCCTCACGCCGCCACCCGCCGCCACCCCGCGCCGGCCGGCCGGGCAGCCAGGGCTGGCAGCCAGCGCCGCCTCTACCTGGCCAAGACGTCCAAGATGGCGGCCGCGCCGAGGGGCCTGAGCCAGCCACACAACTCTCAGCCCCCCCCCCCCCCCCCCCCCCCCCACCTCCCGGCGGCCCTCCCCTCCCCACTCCGTCGGCCAACGCTGCGGAGTGACCTGAACGCAGCGCGAGTCCAGAGCTCCTGGAAGCTCGCCTGGAATCGCTCCTGGAATATCAGAGGGAGGATGATAAGAACTGCCCATCATCTTCCTGCTCCTAATGCCATGCCCATTTTTTCAGTTTGTCGGGAAAAGCTCAATTCCTCGCCTTTATGGTGTCCACGCCTTTCTGAATAGGCGCCTTGTTCACCGGATCCAATATCGTTACTTTTTGTCGTCATTTCTGCCCGTCGACAAAAAAAATAAAATAGAAATAGGACGCAGTTGCCTGCTTTATGTGTCAAAAAGAATCTGTAAAAATCGCAGGGCCTGGTAGTCGCTAGAGACGAGCGGTCACGACCTGCCTGGAGGGTAGGCAACTCGCGGGCATCCGTGCGGCTGGGTTGCCTACCCGCGCGGCTGCCGATCCCGTGTCCGCTGCTTTGGGGGTACGATTTTTGTTCTTGCTGTTGTTGTTATTTGCCGCTGTTGGTATTGACGCTGCCCGACCGGTCATGCCAGCCGGGATGCAACTGTAACTGCGGCGGTAACGCCTCGTCAGGCTCGTGCCCGGGTTTTGCGTTTCATCCAGAGCGCGTCGTTTATGTCCGGGCTGGGCAAGCAAAAGCTGCTGCTGGCTGCTCCGGTCCGGCTCACGCGCTGGGCTTCCTGGCGCCGTAAAAACTGCGAATTGATCGCGGGCTGCGTCATCGCCCAACGCATTAGCATCGCATCAAGAACCAGGGCGGGACGAGCCGCCGTGCTGCAGTTGTAGCAGGGCGCTCCATGTAACGGCACGGGATTATATTCCATTATTTTATAGCCTAGTTGTGCAGTTTGTTGCCAGGTTATGTTTCTCTCTCTCTCTCTCCCTCTCCCCCCCCCCCCTCTCTCACGTCGCGTGCGCGTACATCCCCCAGTATGCCTCCCCTTCCACGCTTCACACCTGTCATCCCCCCGATGCAGTCAGTGGGGGTGGGTGCCACCGTAGGGCGGTGCAACTCCTAATGGCATCGAAGGAAAAAAATACAAAAAATAAAAAAAAATAGGTTGTCGATGTCTACGACTGTACCTCCTTAGCTTAAGATGAATTTCTATTGTGTGATCTGTCTAATGTGTCTCCAGAAAATCAATCTATAGCCTAGAAAAATGTAATGCGCAATTCTTTTGTATTTTTTTATCGTTTCGTTTTGTCCTGCCGTTGCCTATTTATCCCTCGACGCAGGTAGGGCGCCAAGCGCCCAACCCCTTGCCCTGCTGCACGTCAGACAGGCGAAGGCTGGCATAGGCTAGACTTCGTTTAGGTTTGACTGACGTCTCCTCCCGCGGGACTGAGCCAAGGGGCGGGTAGCAGGGGGACGGGAGAGGTTGACGGGGAGGTGAGGGGG
>NW_026267191.1:552450-554751 GCF_000697945.3 Frankliniella occidentalis | reverse complement strand
CCCACCCCGCCCCCCTCCATCCTCTGTCGGAGGCTGTCGACGTGGAGGTGCGGCCCGCGCCAGGCCAGGATGGCCTCGCCGCCACCAGATCGCCTTGGACATCGCATCACGTGACCAATATCGAGGGGGCTTCCAGTGGCTGATTATCGCGGCTGTGTGTGTGTGTGTGCACAGGCCGTCAATTATTGGCGACGAGAGAGAGAGAGAGACGGAGGGAGAGAGAGGGAGATGTTCGTGTAAGGGTGCGAGAGGGACTCTCATCCCATAGAATCTTTACCTTCACTGTACTATCTTCTTGCTGAAGTTCCGTCCTCCCTGTCTCAGCCTCTCTCTCTCCCCCTGTCTCTCTCTCTCTCCCTCTCTCTCTCTCTCTCTCTCTCTCTCTCTCTCCCCTACCCGTCCCCACACATCCTTGGGATGCCTCTCTATTTTTCCCCGTCTGTCAGCCTGCTGTCGATAGGCACTCTCTGCTGCAGCGGCGAGGCATCGATGGGTGATGAGCAGAGATGTGATCAGCAAGGACGGGCGCCGTGATGAGAGATTCGAATCAATGTCGGCTCTTCTTCTCCTTCTTCTTCTTCTTCTTCTTCTTCTTCTTCTTCTTCTTCTTCTTCTTCTTCTTCTTCTTCTTCTTCTTCGTACTCCTCACCTTCTCTGCCTCTCCTTACCCATATGGCGTGGGCTAATCATCCCTCCTTCCCTTTACCGACTTGAAATCTGATCTTTGCTTTTGGTGTATTGTTGGGGCCCGGTCGAACGCTTATATATCGTGTGATGTCGCACCGGGGTGCTGGAGAGAGAGAGAGAGAGAGAGAGAGAGAGAGACTGGAGGTGGGCGGAGCAGCGCGCAGTCGAGTGTAAGGTGCGCGCGGGGAGGATTCTGTTTCTAAATCCTCTTCTCCTTTTTTTTCGTCCGCGATGTTTTTCCTTTTCGTGAAAGAAGAATATGTAAAGAATAATAACATAAGGGTGGTGGCAGTAGGACGAAACCAATACGCCTGACACCAAAAGCAGTGTGGTGGGACTGTTTCAGCGAATCCATGCGTGTGTGTGCGTACATGTGTGTGTGTTCAAGAGACAGAGAAAGAGAGAGAGGGAGAGAGAGACTTGCGTGATGAGGCGTGGCAGGTGGCTTGCAGAGAGGGCCTTGCTGCCGGCGCGAGCAGGGTGAGGGGTGGGGGGGTGGCAGCACCCTAAACACCTGCCTCGGTGACGCTCTCCCCTCTCCACACACACACACACACACACACACACACACACGCACACACGCGCGTGTGTTCGTAGACACGCTTGTCCACGTGCTGCTGCATATTATGGCGCAATTTATATTACAAAGTAATATAAAAATGACGTTCGTCGGGTAGAACCTCTTTCGTCCTGCACGTCTGCTGTGCGTGAGGCGTATGTTTCTCGCTCACTTTTTTTTTTTGCGAAACACACACACACACACACACATGCGTGAAGTGTCTAGTAGTTGTGGTGGTTGCAGTAGTGCATGTCGCATTGATGAATGGTCACATTGTGACGCTGTGTGTGTGTGTGTGTGTGTGTGAGCGCGTTATCGGGACGGGCATTGTTACTGTGGTGTGTCCGGTGTGTAGTGTACGCCTTATCAGGACGTGTATGTGCCGTGCTTGCTTGTGCGTGCGTGTTGTGTTCACTTCTGTGTGTGTGTGTGTTGTGGTGCCATTTTTGTGTTTTTCGTGCGTAGGTGTGCGTAAGTTTGTGTGTGTGTGCTTACGGACCCGGGCGTCGCCGTATGCGTTCCGTTGGGCAACTTGCGTGCACTGCTGTAATGTCCACACGCTCTGTGCCTGCGTGCGTGCGTTTGCTCAGACGCGCCGTGTCTCGTTCCCCTTTGGATAGAGCTCCCGGCTTGCCCCCCGCGCCCCCCTCTCAGGACTACTTATATTGCGTTTTATCTTTTCGCCACGCTGACAATGCGGTTATGTTCGCAACGCGAGAGCCTTATGGATATGTGTGACCTTTTGATACCCGGGTGTGGCGAGGCGGGGTGGTACGCGCGCCTCGCCTTGAGTTGTGGGCTGTGTGTGTGTGTGCTCGAGGAAGTGGGTTCTCTGCGTGCGTTTCGCAGCTGCTCATTTGTCGGAGTGTACTTCTTGCAGTTGGTACCACTGCCACTACCTCTTCGGGGTCAGACCAGACCAGTCGTGCAGCTCGGTCTGGCGGTACTACCCGGCCTGGTACCCGCTGGGCTGGGCTCTGCGCTCTTGTCCTGCCCGCGGTCACTCTAGCGTTTCTGTTGGCTCAAGTCGTGTGGCGAGCGAGGGCCACGCCTCG
>NW_026267191.1:547068-551353 GCF_000697945.3 Frankliniella occidentalis | reverse complement strand
CGCCCCGGCGCCAGCGCCGAGCGCGCCACCGCGCCCCGCCCCGCTGTAACCTTAGCACCTCTCGGTACACTGTGCCGTGCGAAATGCGATCTCTCTAAATGCTGTCCGGGGTGCTTTACTAGTCTGACATGATTAGAGTTTCGCCAGAATGTTGGCCGAAGTGTGGCTCTGATTAGAGTTAGAAATGGAGCAAATAATAAGGCCTGGTGAAACTCTTCGTCCGCAGTTTCTTTTCTCCCCTTTTGGAAGAGCGGCGGGGGGACTGCAAAAGCGCTGCGTTTGGCACTGTTTTCGCGCGCACGCCGTGAACAGTGAGCAGCAGTTCCGTGGGACAGCCGCAGTGGCGTTCCCGCAAGTCTGCAATCTGCGCAGAACCTCCCGCCAAAACCGGAGCGCGCCGCGCGGGTCCATAGCTACTGCTGAGCTTCGCGCTGCTGTCCGGCGCCTCAGAGTAGTGCGGCTCAGCAGCAGCGCCAGCGGACTCTCTGAGAGAGAGAGAAAGAGAGAGAGAGTAGAGCACGGTAGCGGCTGGACGCAGGGCCTGGGGGCACACCGTGGGAAATGCAAAGAAGGGGAGGGGTGGAGCCTCATAAGGCCCGTCCGCCCCGGCCAGGGGGCACCATGGGAAGAGGACGCGGCTCAAGGGGCCGAGGCGGCCGCGGCCGCGGCCACACCGTCAACATACTAGCACTGGCACACCAGTGTTCATTCATTCAGTTTTCCGTTTATTTTCTGGTAGGGGAGTTGTTGTAATTCAAAATTATTCTCATTTCAACAACTAAATTTTTAACTTTTCTTTTGTATGTTTTTGTAAATTTTTCACTCGGTAAACATTTTGCGGTGGTAATTATTATTAACAGCACACGCTCGCGCCCCCTCGACGGCCGCCGACGCGGCTGACGTTTGGTCGTTGTGGCAGATTTTTGGCTGCGATTGCAGCAGCGAGCAGACGGGTCTGTTGGCGGATGGAGGGTACAAGGGAGAGGGGGGGGGGGGGGGGGGGGGGTGACAGTCGGCTCGTGGGCGCGCAGCGAGTGCGTGGCGTTGCAGATGGTCAGCTCCGACGGGATACGCAGTCGCGCGCCCCGCGCGGCGATCTTGCCGTGGTTTTACGCGAAGATACGTGGGTTTCCCCGTCCGCCGCCTCTTGCGACCCGCGCAGCGCGCCTTGTCTGCTATATTCGTTCCGCCGATCGCCTCTGAGCCGCGGCGGCGGCGGCAGCGCGAGCGGCTTTAGGCCTGTCCTGTCGCGGCTGAGTAATGTGGCGAAAGGGTTTGACACGGCCAAAGACAAAGCCGCCTCTACAGCAGCCGACACACACACACACGCACTTAACTGGCCAACCGACGCGAAATTTAAATACTTTTTATTATTTTACGTAGAATTTTCTCTCTTCTTTATTTTATTTTTTTGTTTTCTGGGCCGTAGTGGCTGGTGGTGGCGGCGGTGGTGTGATGAGGTTCGAATGAATGAACCCGCCAGCCACGAGAGTCAAGTGCGGAGGCCCTGTGGGAACCGCGGCGGGGCGGGGCGGGGCGGCGGATGGACGCGTGGGAGCGCCCTGGCGAGCAAGGGGGTGGGGTGGGGTGAGGGGATCAAGAGTCTCCACACAGTCGTATATTTTCAAGAGGAACGGCGCTCTGTGCAGCACGCCAGCACACCAGCCGGGTCTGCTGGCCGGGGCCGCCGGTGGTCTTGCGGAGCCCGCGCGCGCCCGGGCCCGCCGCCGACGCCCACCTCCCCGGGGCGGCTGGCCGTGCCATCGACCCCCCGCCATAACCGTCTCCATGGTGAGCAGCGGCGAGCGGGCGCCGGAGCAGGGGAGCCTGTTTGGTTACCAGGGGCTACTACCTCCACCCACCCCCCTACTTCCTATTGCTCCACCTCCACTTCCTACTTTTCCCAACTCCACTTCCTACTCTTCCACTTCCTACTTTTCCAGCTCCACTTCCTACTCCTCCACCCCCATTTCCTACTCCCTGTCCTCCACCTCCTACTCTTCGTCCTCCACTTCGAACTCTTCCACCGAGTCACCGAGACGTCGTCGTATTTCTGGCCCAAGCATGGTGCAGCGGAGTGGGAGCAGCACCTGCTGCGTCTTCGCCTCGTGATATCATTTTGTTATACTGCATTGTGAAATGTCTTGATTTTACCCGCGCAGCAATTGTTTTTTAAGCGTTGAAAAGGAAGCCGTTTTCTTCTTTTCTTTTGTTTTTGGATGTAATAAGGGGAACGAGCGACAGGTCCTTCTGTTTGCTGAGAGAGAGAGAGAGAGAGAGAGAGAGAGAGAGAGAGAGAGCGAGTGACAGCAAAATCCCTGTGATGAATGGACTTGGTACCGCGCTCTGCTACCAAATGAGACGAAATAATGAAAGCGAAAAATACGCTCGCTCGACGCTTTGCTCAATTAACGCATTTTTCGCTGTATTCTCATCCGTTTTTTCGTTTTGTCTCTTTCCCCACCACCAGGTCCTCTGGCACTTGGACATCTTCCGGCGGAGCTTCAGAGAACTCAGCGGCCATGCCTGTATGCAAGAATCGTGTATCTTCTGCGCGCTCAAGGTGAGTTGAGACGTCTTGATGATTATTTTTATTTCATTTCGTGGGTATTATTTTTGTGAGAGGGGGAGGGGGGTATTTTCCCCCTTTTTTTCGATAAGATGGTCATCATACCCTCCCTGGTGAAACGTGGGAATACGATGAAGCGAAACCGAATCATAAAATAACTGGTGCTGCCGATATCCCCGAGGCAGTGGGTGGTACCTCCGGGTGGTACCGACGGGCCTCCCTGCCGTTGGCATTTCCGATCCTCGGACCCTTTACCTGGAGCATAGCAGGGCGACCAGCCACGGTCAGACCATCAACCGATCACGAACGGGGCGTCGTGCGCGGATATCAAAACCACGCACAGGCTTTTAGTATCAACTTCTGCGAAAAACAAAATTAAATAGATAATATGTGACGACTCGCGCGGCGCGCGGTTTGACACGATCACGAGGGAAGGCACCCAAACTGGCTTTGCAAATCAGCAGAGAAACCTTAAGCCTTTTTGGACGTGCGCCGCGGCGTCTGCGTTGGCCTTTCCCTCCGCACCGTTCAGCGCGTCCGAACAAACCTCTCAGCGCGTAGGCCTATGTGTGTGTGTGTGTGATGGTCCGTGCAGAGTTCATGCCGTGCGTGGAGCACTGCAACACGCGCACACACACACACACACACACACACACACACACACACACACACACGCACTACGGGCCGGCGCCATGATGGCGGTTCCCGCCCCATAAGACTATGTACGTGCCCCTCGGTGCGTACCGTATACTCTTTGGACCACGCGCCGCCGCCGCTTCGCCTGAACACCTCAGCGACTCGCGGCGGCGCAGTGGCCGTAAAGTCCCGCGGGGCGGGGTGGGGCGGGGCGGGGCGGGGCGGGGCATGAGCGGCGCTGAGCGGCGTACGGCCCCTTCGGTCCGGTCCTTACGGGGTCACGGGGCTCGTGATGGGTTTATGGCGCGGGAGATTTTAAACTCGTACCTACCTACCTACCCACCCGTGTGTGTGTGTGCGTGAGTGTGTGTCTTTTTGGGAAGAGGGGGTACTAACTACGGAGAAGTAAAGTATTATAATAATAAAAACGCTTGTTCCTCTGCTGCGGTGTGGTGGTGTGGTGTGTCCTTTGACCGTGTGACGCGGAGGTGCCTCTAAAAGGTTCCCGCGCGGTCGCGTCCTGCCGCTGGTCGGCCAGCAGGGAGCAGCAACAGCAGCAGCGGCAGAAGGACACGGCGGCCGGCCCCCCCTTTTGGGGCCTCCGCGTCTGGCGGGAGACGCGGGTGCCCCCATACTTGGGCTCCAACGCTGGGCGCTGGGCGCGCTCGGCTGCGGGGGGACTTGGTGTCCTTCGAAACGACGCGGAGATTGCGGGCGCCCTCCTTCCTCCTCCTCGTCCTCCTCGTCTTCCACGTCCCCCTTGTCGTCCACGTCCTCCTCGTCTTCCACGTCCTCCACCTCCTCCTCGTCCTCCTCCTCCTCTTCCACGTCCTCCACCTCATCCTCGTCTTCCACGTCCTGCACATCCTCCACGTCCTCCTCCACTTCCTCCTCCTCGCCCCCGCCCGCGACAGGGGCGTAACTCGCGCACTTTGCGCGGTGGCCGCCTGAATATCATTCTCCCCTCTTCGTGATTGGCTGGGCGGCGGTGGCTTTACGGGCCGGGTGTCGTCTCCGCCGCGCTTTCCCCTACGCTGCCGCGGGCCGTACGGAGTTTGAAGCCCCCTTCACCCCCCCCCC
>NW_026267191.1:543747-546387 GCF_000697945.3 Frankliniella occidentalis | reverse complement strand
GAGAGAGAGAGAGAGAGAGAGAGAGAGAGAGAGAGAGAGAGAGAGAGAGACGCGCTGCAGTCCCGTAGCGTAGTGTAGTGTCGGGTTGGAGCTGCGCCCCGCACACGAACCCGACACCACCCACCACGACGACGACGACGTGGACAAAACACGTCAACAAAACACAAATCGCCCGTCCGGTCGCCGAAATTAGCGGGAATCTCTGCTGCCCTGTTTGTTTTGTAGACGGTCGCGCTTCTTAAAAAAAAAAAGAATAACAGCGGATTAACAGAATTGGCTTGTTTAAAGAAGAACAAAAAAAAGCCTTCCTACTTTATGAATCTCACTGTAAGTTTATCTTTATTGCTCCAGCATTTCTATTATGCCATCAAGTTGGGTCGATTCGCACGATTCGGCGGAGGTGAGGGGCAGAGTTAGGAGGGGGGGGGAGTGCTAGAGGGGGGAGAAGGGGGGGTGTAGTAATGATCATCGTCCCCGATCGGACTCCTCCCAAATTGCAGAGGACATGGATCCCGCACGACCACCTCCTCCTCCTACTTCTCCTCACCTCGCCCCCCCCCCTTTTTCCCCCTTTCCACCTTTTCCCCTGCGGGCTTAAACGCAACCGAACAGAGCAGCTCGAGGTTTCTGCGCGACGACGGAATATTATTCGAAATGTAGCTCTCTTTTGCCCCGCCCCGCTCGGCGCTGGTGCACCCATTTGGCCCCCGGCCTAGAGTCCTCTACAACAGTTCCACTCGGCAGGAGGGGCCTCTACAGTCCTTAGTCTCACTACAGGACTCTGGTTCGGTCTGCCGCGTCGCCCGGCCCCGCCCGCAGCCAGCACGACGACAGCGTCTCAAAATGAATCGAGTCTTTAATAATGATGTCAAGGCGGTTGCTCGCCCCGGTGGCAGCTCACTTTTAATTAGTTGCCAATGACAAATTATCAGAAAAAAAAATGTTTACCAATAACTATGTACTAGGTTGCCTCGGGGAAAAAGAGTTGTGTGGGTAAAAAAGAATCACCCATATAGTCGATTATTCCGCAACAAACGGTCGAATCAGTTTGCAGCAGGGAATCGAGTCCTGATGGCCGCGAGGGTCAAAGAAATACATCAGTTGATTGGGTGAGTGCTATGCCGGCCGCTGCTGCTGCATATTGAACAGGGTGTTGCAGGGCGGCCCCATAGGCTCCCGGGGCCGGGCCTGGCAGCCCACCCATGCCGCCGCCCTGGTCTAGCCGTTTGGGCGGCCGCTCGGCCAAGTCGTAAGTCAGCCGCGGTATATCCGCCATCACACAGCTTGCCACGATCGCTATCGCCGACTCGCCGCGCTTGCGCCACACCCCACTGGCGGCGACCTGGCGGGCGGGGTGGGGCCGCGTCATCGGTGTCCTGACCCGCGAGGCTCCGCGTCGGTCAACGAGAAAGCCACGACTGGTCGAAAAGTATGAGCCCCCTTTCAATAACTGCCTGAAAAAAGAGTTATGAAAATTGAGCCCAATTTTTTCACGCAAAAAAGTCTCTATAATCAAAAATTGGCGCGTCGTTTTCAAGTGTTGTTTCCCGCACAAAAGGTGAAAGGAAGGGTTTTTTCTCATGGAGGATGAGTATTCTGCCCGCAGGGGGACAGCGAGGGAGGCGGCAGGGCAAAATTTTCTGGAAAAGAATGATGGAAATTATTTGAAAAATTGCCGCCGCGTATCCGGCGGTGTTGCTTTGGTTGACTTCCGGTGCGCCGCATGCCCGTGAGAAGGCCGACCAGCCAGGGCGGCGGCGTCGTCCTCTTTGCTGATGCATTTTGCTTAAAATTGAAGGGCTCGCGCGACGGGGGAAATGCGGGGAATAATGGCAGTGATTCTTCTGCCCCCCTGAATAGGAAGTCGCCTTAGAGAGAGAGAGAAAAGGGGGAGAGAGTGAGAGGGAGACTCTGTGGCGCACCTCATAGGAAACGTCAACTCGAAGAACGTCAAAGACAATAATTACGAGGCCCTCACAGGCTCTGCACTTCTCTCTCTCTCTCTCTCTCTCTCTCTCTCTCTCTCTCTCTCTCTCTGCGCTTGTGCGTGCAGGCCGCAAGCCGCCACGACAGAGATTAGCATCGAGCAGAGGAGAGGAAGTTTGCGCGGAAAACGGCAAAAAAGAAAAAAGTTTTATTTCTCTAACCGCTGCTGCTGTTTGAGGAGAGAGTAAATAAATAAATAATTGCGCGGGAGTTGTGCTGGTGTATACCCCCTTCAGGGAAAGCGGGGGTACTGTTGTCACGGCCGTCAGTAGTGGGTTGTTTTTCGTTTTTGTTTTTTTTCGTGCGTGGGCGTCAAGTTTTCGCGGCTAGGGGTTCCCTGGACGGGGGCGGTTCGATCGCCTCCTGCCCTCCGCTCCTCGCGTGCCCCATCAAGGTGCATCAAGGGCGGGTGTGCTGTCTGTCGGGGGCACAGCTGCCAAAGTTCCATCGTCCTTCCTCGTGTGGAGGATGGTTAGGGCGGGGCGAAGTATAGTGAGGAGGCACCCGTTTTGTTTACTTCTTTTATTTCTCTTCTCGCTCTTTTCTTATGCTGCGCCCTTCATCGGCCGGGGGAACATATGGCGCTTTTGCGCCCATATACCGGCCACCAAAAGGCGTATAGGGCTTCAGCAGCACCTGGCACACGCCTGCCTC
>NW_026267191.1:540765-543637 GCF_000697945.3 Frankliniella occidentalis | reverse complement strand
TCTCTCTCTCTCTCTCTCTCTCTCTCTCTCTCTCTCTCTCTCACTAACCGCCAAAACAGATGAGAGAAGTGCGGCGTTTGAGGCGGTCGCTGTCCGGCCCACCATACCCGACCGCCGCCGTCGCGCGCCCCGGCGGCCCCGTGGCCCAATTCGTGGCGACGTCGAGCAGCGTCGAGGCGCGCGACTTTCAAAAAGCCCGGCGGAGGTTAGTTGAAGAAGTGCGCCCCATGTTTCGGAAGGCGAAAGTCCCCCCTCTCCTTCTCCACCTCGCCTGCGCAGGCGCCACTGGGGCACAAACATGACTCTCTGTCCGTCACTAAACGTTTTAGCTGGCTTTTTTTCGTATCCCGGTGCGACGGCAGTCGTCGTCATCTACCTTTCCCCGTTTTCCTCTTCTTGCCTCTTGTTTCTGTCTTCACGATCCTTATCCTCTCGGACTGCGCCGCCGCCCCCTCCCTAAAAAGCTTCGCTCAAGATGTTGATTTATTTTGGCGTCTAGGTCGTGAGCCCCTCGTGCCCCCCGCGCCCCCCAATGCCCCTCCTGTTCTCCGTACCGGGGATGACCTGCTGGGCTCCCCTCACCTGGAGGGACGGCCGGGTCGAACCCGAGTCGAACCCTCCAAGGTCTGCGCCTCCTCGTCCTGACTGATCGCTTCTAATAACCTGACCCGTTGCGATCATTTATTGCTATACTTTAGTTTCTGAGTATATTCTTAATTTAAATTAGGTACGCGTAAATTCTGTTTTACTACCACTTGCTGAAAATTACATCGACAGATTTTAGGCAGTCGTTATTTTTCTCATTGATTGAAAATAAATGGTGGATCCTCCTCGTACCGTACGAATGAGATGAGGTATAATATAAAATTGTCGAAGACTAGGCCTACACCACTGCTACCGTCTCCCCTGTCACCCCCTATTTTCGACAAGCGATGCCACTTGTGTGGCGGCGCGAGGGGACACACACAATGCCTCTTGCACCTTGCTCTCGTAAACGATCGACTTGCCTCCACTGAGGAGTGGCCGGGTTTGTGTGTGTGAGTGTGTGTGTATGTTTGATCACTGGGGGGAGGTTTTATAGTCGCCATCATCATCCATGGACGCACTATGCCATGCCCTCCCCCCCTACCACCACCACCACCCCTGTATGTCGAGCTGTCCATGGCCTTTGGCTGAGTCACTGGGCCGTGAGGAGGCGGCTCCCCCCCTTCCCCCTCATCATACTGTGGAGAGGCCCGGGGGCAGTGCAGCAGGACGAGGGGCGTCTGGGAAGATGAACCCCCTCCCCCCTCCCCTCCTCCGCCTCACCTGTGCCGTGTGTCCTGCTCCCTTGGCTCTCCCCCTCCCCTCCGCCCGCCCACCTGTGACGGGATGCGGGCGAGGGGAGGGGAGGGGTGTGGAGGGGCGGACGGTCGTCATGTCCTGTCCGGGCCAAGCAGTTAGTGCTGCCGAAAAAATTAAACCCACAAAAAAAAGCTATTTAAGGTATCATCTGCTAAAAAAATCAGAAACTTATTCAGAAAATATCAGTAAATTTTGACGAAAGGGGAGATATAAATAAATATCGTACGTGCCACACATCACGTCATTTTTTTCCACAGACTTTAAGGAATAGAACTTTTTTAACGTGCACTTTTGCTAAGCAAATGATACACCCTTTACAGTATCCCTATCCTACATTTTCATTTTATTGTACGACAAAAAAGTGACAGAAACTGTCAGAAAATAATAATAATAAGAGGCTGCAGAAGAATGGTGGAAGATGGGACAAAGTCTGGGTAGAGTAGGTGGAGAGAGAGAGAGAGTCCAGGTCCCAGGCAGGACACAGCTATTATGATTGTAGGGCGACGCGACGGTGACTGAGGCGGGCAGCGCGATGGACAGGGCGGGGCGGAAGCTACCTCCCCTCCCTCCCCTCCTCTTCCCCTCCCCGCCCGTTCCGCTTGCTTACCTGCCCCCTCCTCTCTCGCTCACACGCACCTCCACCGTATACATACTAAACTAAAGCTCCCTTTTCTCCTCTCTGCTGCGCGTCCCTTTTTATTTCGGTTATTCGAATGATTTTTCGAATAAACGGTCCCGCCGCGCCCCCGAGAAGGATCAGGAGGGGGAGGATGGGAGCGGCAGTGTGCGTCGGTCGCCTGGTTGTCGTTCCCTCCCGCGCGCTCAGGTCGCGCCCCCGCGTTTGAGTCTCCCGCCGAGCCGCCACCGCTCGGCCCAGGCCAGGGCCAACGTGACGTCACACCGAAGCACGTCATGCACACATGCACTTGGAAACGCGCAAGTGTATGAATGTCGCACACTTGTAAGTGCCTTTCTGTGCACACTTCTAATTGGGTAAATGTACGAATTTGAGCCTCCCTGTCGTGCGCCATGCACATACTTGGTTGTCCGGCAATGCCAATATGACGTCGTGATATGGCTCTCTTACGGTACTGCCCTGTATGTGTGTCTGTTTGACTTTTCCGTCCGGTAGGCTCGGGCTCGGGTCGTGTGCCGAGGTGTGAGCGAGTGTACCGGCACACCCGGGTACGCCCGTGCGGGGCGTGGCTATGGACCTTGCAGCGTGTAGTATTTGACGGGGCGGGGCCGGCTGTACTGCCGCCGTGGTCTGGTTTTGCGAGCCAGGTCGTCCTGTGGCTCGCGCCGGGCTGTGGCCTGGTTTCGGTTCCGAGAGAGAGAGAGACTTGCGCTGCGCGGACTGCGTACGGCGGCGGCGGCAGGGGCAAGGAGCAAGTAGGGGATACCGGGTTGGGTTGGGCCGCGGCGGGCCGGGACGAGTTGGACGTGAAGTGGACGACGCTGTAGCGCGGCGGTGACCAAGGCTTCCGACGTGTTCGATCGCCTCGCCCCGCCTCGCCCCGCCCCGCCA
>NW_026267191.1:538814-539730 GCF_000697945.3 Frankliniella occidentalis | reverse complement strand
CTCCACCACTCCCTCCCCCGCAGGCCCTACACCACCACAGCGGCCGCCGTCGCCTTTAGAGCCCTGCTGCGGCCGCTGCAGCCGCTGCACCTCTATAAGAGGATTTAAAAGAGATGGAAAGAAAATACACGCCCCGAACAGAGATGTATGCGTGCATTTCGAGCGAACGGGCAAAAAAAAGTTTCTCTTTTCTTCTTATAGAATTATTAAATTTTTCGCGCCTATCCTTAGGTTTGTAAATAATTCGTGTCTGAGAAAATGACCATTTATTTGCCCCGACACGTTTACAACCTATAATATTTTTCACAAACTACAAAAATGCGCCTCTAAAAGATTTTTACATTCGTATGTCAATTATTACAATGATATTCGCGCGTCAAAAGAATATTTGAGTGTGTGGTTTATGGTCGCACGGCATCCTCGTTATATTCGCGGAACCGCAGTATACACGAGTGGTTTGTTGGTGCTGCAGCGTGCGGTTGCCGTGTAGTGTACAAAGTTCTCTTCCGTGTGGCGCTATGGCCGCGCCGGCTCCCAGGCTTTGGCGCCGGCGCCGTGTGGGCTGAGACTTGGTGCTTATCGTAAACAATATAAATATATAAAATAAAATCCCCAGGCCAGGCTCTTGTCTGATAAGAGGCGCTTGAAAGAGAGAGAGTAGCAGCGAGCTCTTTGAAATGAGAAGGAATAATAGACGACAAGAACGAGGCCGGAGAGTTGAGGCAGGGAGAGTAGTCGGAGAGTTGTGTGCTCCTCTCTAAAAGGTCGGGCTGCTCTGATGTGTGTGTCTCCATAGTCGCACTCTCTGGCGCTATCTGCTCGTATCCCAGCCAGCCGCTTGCCCTAGCCATGCTGCTGCTGCTGCTGCTGCTGCTGGAGCGAGTCTTCTCCAGCCTCCTCCAGCCTCCCTCCCCCC
>NW_026267191.1:529158-537298 GCF_000697945.3 Frankliniella occidentalis | reverse complement strand
CGCCCCGCCGCGCCTTGTCCGGCTCGCTCGGCCCCGTACGACGGCGTCAGGAGGAGGCCGGAAAAAGAGAAATCCATTTTGTGCTCCTGCTGAACGCCACACCACATGCCCCCCTCTGATCGCCCATGTGACGACGAGGTGCATGTCCGTGGTGGTGGGCCGGCGGCGGACGCTCGTAGTAGACGCACTTACTTGTAGTCCGCCGCATCCCAGCATTCCCCGCCCGCCGTCATTATTACAATATTTACTGTAATAATGTTTACAACAATCACGGCCGGCCGGACGGCGTACAGCCTGCGGCCGTCATTTTAATAATAGGCTGTAGTTTGGGAGGAGGAGCAGGACGGCGGCGGCGCAGGGCTCGCGACGACGACTAACTAACGGGGCCCGCGTGTCACACACGAGTGACGCGGACGCGGCCGCGCGCGCTCGGCGTCGGCACCACGTCAAGCAGTGCGGCGGCGGCTCCGTGGTGCTGGACGTGGCCGTCGGCTGCCGTAGACGGCGCGCGGGTGGTCCGCGCTGCTGCTACCGACACGACCGCGCCACGCCGCGCCACGCCTCGCGCCTCTGTGCGACGCGGCGGCGGCTGCTGCGGCGACCCCCGGCGAGTGTGTGGGCGCTCGACATAATGCCCGCAGGAGGAGAGTGACTGTATGAACGACCGTAACTCTTTCTTTCTCTCTCTCTCTCTCTCTCTCTCTCTCTCTCTCTCCCCCTCTTGCTCCTGTGTATAGCAGCACCACACACGTTTTGTGACGTGGGGCGCGCCGTTCATGTGTAACGTTTGTGTGGTCGCGGCGGCCGAGCTAAAGGTGCGGGCCGCTACATGGACACACAATCACAAACGCACACAAGCGCGCGCGCGCACACACACACACACACACACACACACACACACACAGCGGGCATGTTCGGTCTGAACACGGCAGCCGGACGGCGGCGCTTTCGTTCGCTCCCTCGGCCGCCTGTCGGTTAGGCCCGCCCGCTGCGCGCGCCCGTCGGATGGGTTGCCTACCCCACGGGCGCCCCGCCGCCCGGCGCGCTCCACGTCGGCCGCGTCCTCCCCGCCACCCGGCCCGGGCCGCCCCGTGACTAACAAAGGTGTTCTGTTCGTTCTCTTTACTGCACGGCCCCAAGGGCCTCTACCGCATGCCTTGATGGCGACACACTCGTGTGTGACGACCAAGTGCGTCACCGCGCCGCGTCACCTGGGGGCGCCCTCGGCCCCGCTGCTCTCGTGGCGCTTGTGACCTCACGCGCACTTTCTCTCCAACGAGAGAGACAGAGAGGGAGACGAAGGTTCCGCCAGGGTGTCCGCTGCTGAAATCCCGACACGCGCGCGCGCTCTGTGACACGTCTCTAATTGAGGAAGAAGGAGCCTGACGCCCTTGTTTTCCTCCCTTGTTCCAGGAGCTGTTCGCGCAGCTGCAGTTCTCCCAGGAGGCGGCGCTGCCGCCCGACGCGCTGCGGCGCGCGCTCGCCGAGTCCTTCTTCGACCAGCAGCGCTTCCAGCTCGGCTTCATGGACGACGCGGCCGAGTGCTTCGAGAACATCCTGCTGCGCATCCACTTCCACATCGCGTCGGCTGAGGCGGAGGACATGTGCTCGGCGCGCCACTGCATCCCGCATCAGAAGTTCGCCATGACGCTGGTCGAGCAGAGCGTGTGCGGCGCGTGCGGTGCCACCAGCGAGCCGCTGCCCTTCACGCAGGTAAGAAGGCACTTTCAAAATACGAAAATTTTACTTTCAGAAAACAATTTGGAACTTTTCCAGAAAAAATCGGAAAAAATTGGAACGTCCCCAGAAAAATTGGAAAAAATGGAAACTTTTCAGGCAAAAATTAAGAGATTCATCAAAAAATTTCCGAGCGTGCTTTACTGGAAAATGAAATTTCTTAGCATTGGCGGGATAAGGGGGCAGGGGGAGGGAGGGGGAGGACGGGACCAAGACGACGAGGGTGAGTGGATGCCCTTCCTGTCGTGGGAGGCGGGGTCCATTGAGGCGCTTAGGAAAACACTGGCCGGGAATGGGATTAGACTGGGGAGCGGGACCCTCCCCGGGACCCTCCACCGACTATGCGCGGTGACGTGGCAGGGCAGGGGACAGGTAGGGGTTCAACGGAGATTATTCATTCATTCGTGTGGGAGAGGGACGGGAGCAGGGGGCTCAGACATTGCTCTATACCCTCATTACAACCCTTTTGAAGCGCGTGCCATTCAGGGGGAAAATGAAAAGAAAGCGGGGGAGGGGGGAGGGAATTCTTCCCCTCATGGTTTGTACGGACGCGGACAGCGGCCAACAGGGGAGGGGCTCTATGCTAACACGGCCAGCTCGGCCTCCGCTGAGCGCGAGGGTGATATGGACCCGTCGGGGAGCGACCCGGGAGGAATGCGAAGGAGAATGACACGGGCACGACGACAATGCTAGACGGACGGGTCCTTCCTGTGTGTGTGTGTGTGTGTGTGTGAGCGCTGCAATGTCGCTCGCCCCATCACTGCTGGACGTGTGTTATGACATAGTGAGTCACGGAGAATGCAGTCGCCACGCCTGTGGCATGTGGCCTGGTCTCTCTCTGGTATCGCGCTCGACCCCATCTAGGCATCCATCTCAAGTCGTCCCTTTTGCCGTTCGCTTGTTGCAGATGGTGCACTATGTGTCGGCCTCAGCGCTCACCTCTCAGGCACGCCAGAGCGCCACCCCCAGCCACCCGGACCTGTTCGGCCAGCTGCTCAACAAAGCCGGCGGCATGGGCGACATCAGAGACTGTCCGGTGAGTTCACTATAATTGAGAGCGCATTTTTTAAGGATGTCTATTGGTGAGCGGTGTGATAATGTTTCCCCTCCGCCTTTGCAGTCGGCGTGCGGCGCCAAGATCCAGATCTGCCGGACGCTCATGAACCGGCCCGAGATCGTGTCGGTCGGCGTGGTCTGGGACTCGGAGCGGCCCACCCTGGAGCACATCATGTCGGTGTTCGCGACGGTGGGCACGTCCCTGCGGCTGGCCGACGTGTTCCACAGCGTGGTGGACGCGCGCTGGGCCGCGGCCACGCAGCACGCGCTCGTCGGCGTCGTCACGTACTACGGCAAGCACTACTCGACCTTCTTCTTCCACACCAAGCTGCGCGTGTGGATCTACTTCGACGACGCGACGGTGCGCGAGGTGGGCCCGCGCTGGGAGCAGGTGGTGGAGAAGTGCCGGCGCGGCCGCTACCAGCCGCTGCTGCTGCTGTACGCGGCGCCCAACGGCGGGCCCGTCAGCGCCGAGGGCGCGCCCAAGACCATCACCCCGGTGCCCATGGGCGTGTCGCCCACCTCGCCCACCTGGAACCTGTCGCTGCCCGGGTCGCGCACGGACAGCGCGGCCGCGCAGATGTTCCGCCGGTCCATGACCCCCACCATGTTGGACAAGTCGGGCGGCCTCGGCCTCCCCAACGGCCTCCCCAACGGCCTGCCCAACGGCCTGCCCAACGGCATGCGACGCGCCGTCACGCCCAACTCGCAGCCCAACGAGTACCAGAACCTGAGCGACATGCAGGCCATCATCTTCGCGCAGAAGCAGCAGCAACAGCAGCAACAGCAGCAGATGACGGGCGACTGCGTGGACGGCACGGAGCCGGGCTACATCAGCCGGCGCGCCGTGGAGAGCGTGCTCAACTACCAGCAGCACCAGGGCGGGCCGTGCGCGCCGCAGAGCGCCGGCACCATGGAGCAGCTGGCGGCAATGCAGGAGCAGGCGCTCGCCATGCGCTCCATGGGCTACAACTCGCTGACGCGCAACGGCGGCACCGCCGACCTGGTCCTGGAGCAGACCCGCAACCTGTCGCTCAAGCGCCACGACTCGACGAGCAGCTCGGGCGGCGCGGACCGCGACGGCCGCGACGGCGTGCCCAACGTGCCCGACCACCTCAACATCCCCCGGCGCAGGGACTCGGGCAACTGGAGCGGCGACCGCAACAGCGCCTCGTCGTCGTCCTCCACCTCCATGGAGAACCCCTACCTGTACCTGGTGGGCAAGATGCGGCCCCACAGCGTGGGCGCGCACCCGGGCGGCGTCCCGCGCAGCCCGACCGCCATCAAGCCGGGCGAGCTCAGCTCGTCCAGCAGCGGCTGCGGCAGCGGCGGGCCCTGCGACCCGGGCTACGACTCGTACTCGCTGTCCTCCACAGACAGCCTGCCCCTCCAGCTCGGGCTCCGGCATAACCTTCAGGTAAGTGTCCCATCAACATAGACGTGAACAATTTTATTGGAAATTTGAAATTTTGTGAACTATATGAGAAAGTTTTGTTGAAATTTGACCATATAAGCCTTTCTTTTCAATTTGTCTCTCAAAGGAGAAACTTTACGCTAACCACCCCGTCCTCCTTTTGCAGCTGGCCCAGATCCCGGAGGGGCACTCTCCGTCGCCCGGCCAACAGCAGGGCCTCGCCGGCCAGGACGGCGGCGTGCTCAGCGGCGACGACTGCGAGAAGCTGTGCCGCGAGGCGGACCAGCTGCTCGACAAGTCGCGCGCCACGGAGGAGGCCCACGACCTGACGACGGCGCTGGTGCTGTGCCAGGCGGCCGTGGGCAAGGCGCGCCGCGCCATGGACGCGCCGTACCACAACCCGCACACGCTGAGCGCCGCCAGGATCAAGCACAACACGTGCGTGATGCGCGTCCGCAGCCTGCACCGCCGCATCGAGCAGGAGACGCAGGTGGCGGCGCCGCGCGGCAACCACAGCCGGCAGAACAGCCGCGACAAGACGGCCAGCGGCAGCCACAGCCGCCAGGGCAGCAAGGACGGGTCGTACAGCCACAGCCGGCAGAACAGCCGCGAGCTGCTCGTGGCGCCGCAGCAGCCGCCCCAGCAGCAGCAGCAGCCGCCGCCGGCCGACAAGCCCGCCAGCAAGACCATCCAGCTGTACGGCACGCTGCCCAAGAGCAAGGGCGCCAAGGTGACGGCCATCGCGTCGAGCCCGAGCCCCAAGCAGAAGCAGCCGCAGCAGGCGCCGCGCGTCTTCGAGGACGAGGAGTACCTGTACGACCGGCCGGGCAGGTCGCCGCGCTCGGCCGCGCCCGGCGGCCGGCGCCAGGACAACCAGGCCGCCGCCGGCCGCGAGAAGCGCGCCCGGAGCGAGGAGCGCTCCAAGCACCCCATGCCGCTGCTCACGCCCAAGGAGGCCAAGGACGCCAAGGACAAGAAGGACAAGGAGAGCAAGGACGACAAGAAGAAGCAGCACAAGATCAGGCGGAAGCTGCTCATGGGCGGGCTGATCCGGCGCAAGAACAGGAGCATGCCCGACCTGCGCGACGGCGAAGACTCGGCGCCGCCACTCGCGGCCGCCCCCAAGCCGGCCAAGCCCGCCAAGGTGAGCCTGGACGAGTCGGCGCTCATGTCCGGCTCCGGCTACCTTTCCGAGGGCCACCTGGAGTACAGCGGCGCCACCAGCGGCAACCCCAACCTGGAGAGGAGCCGCCTCATGCGCAAGAGCTTCCACGGCAGCGCCGCTGGCACGGGCAAGGCCCTGACGGCGGCCAAGGTGCCGCCGCCGCCGCCGCTGCGCACCACCTCGCAGCTCACCGGCCAGGGCGCCGGCCGCCCTCCCGCGCCGCTACCGCAGGAGCCCTCCGGCCCTGCACCCGGCCCCGCGCCCTTCCACCCGGCCTTCAGGCCGTCCGCCAGCACCATGGGCTACGAGCCCGCGCAGTACGCCAACGGCGGCTTCCTGCTCAACGCGGAGGTCGAGCGCGAGCGGGAGCGCGAGCTGGCGCAGAGCCCAGACCAAGGCAGCACGACGCTCGTAACGCGGGCGCAGGTGCACCAGGAGCCCTCCTTCTTCAAGTTCCCCGAGCAGCCCGAGGCGGCCGCGGTGGACGCCACGGTGCCGCAGCCCGAGTGCGAGCCCGCCGACCTGCCGCCCTACCCCATCATGCACAGCCCCGCCGGCTCTGTCTGCCACTCGCGGCAGCCCAGCGACGAGTTCCCACCGCCGCCGTCCCTCCAGGACCTCTCGCAGCTCGAGACATCGGCGACCGAGTCCACGACGTCGTCCGCCGCGTCCCCGGGAGGCCTGCTCGCCGCGCTGCAGCAGAAGCGGCAGGAGATGCTCGCCGAGGGCCGCGGCGCCGCCGAGGTGGAGGCGGCCGTCAGGAGGGGCAGCTGCGGCAGCGGCGACACCTGGCTGCGGGAGCTGCAGGCCACGCTCAAGATGAAGCGCGCGCAGAACACGCCCAGCCCCGTGCCAACCCCCGCAGCCGCCCCCGCCCAGCCCGCCCCCAACAGGTCGCGGGTCAACTCGACCTCCTCGCTGTCCGGCCTGGACGACATCGTGCCGGCCGACAAGAGTGCCAACACCAACAACACTACCACCAACAACAACAACGCCAACAAGGTGCGCGATTTGGCATCGCAATTTGAACAAATCACGGTGCAGCCGCCTCAGCAGGCGCAACCCCAGTCGCCCACCCCGTACCAACAGCAGGCGACAACGGCGCCGACGGCCGCCGAGCCAAACGCTGCCAACGACATGTCGAACTACTCGGGCTACAGCCTCCGGGAGGACCTCATCTACGACACGGGCGTGCTCTCCATCAAGCCCCGCGAGGAGTACGTGCCGCCGGCCGAGCAGGAGACGACCAGCATCCTGACCAAATCTCGGTCCAGCACCAGCCTCCGCTCCGTCGGGCTGGGCGACGCCCGCCTGGACGGCAAGAAGAAAAAGAAGAACGTGACGTTCTGCGACCAGGTCGTCCTGGTGGCGACGGCCGACGACGACGAGACGGACGGCTACATCCCCAACCCCATCCTGGAGCGGGTGCTGCGCGGAGCCATCGGCAGCGCCTTCAAGAGGGACAAGGACTCCGCCTGCTCTGCCCCGCTGCAGAGGGAGATCAGGAGTCTCAAGGACGAGGCGCCCATCGCCGACTCGGTGCAGACCAAGCAGGACATCGAGCGCGCCGAGCAGCTGGAGCTGCAGCGGCTGCAGCAGCAGCACCAGCAGCAGATGCTGCAGCGGCAACAACAGCAGCAGCAACAGCAGCAGCAACAGCAGCAGCGACAGCAGGCGCAGCCCAGCCAGCCCAGCCCTTCTCCCTTGCCGCACAATGCAAGCCAGCAAGGACCCCCCAAGCAGTTACAGGGCTACCCGGCACCTCAGGGCCCGCAAAGCTACCCCCAGGGTGCCCCCCAGGGATACCAGCCGCCGTCGCCCCAGTCCGCGTCCCAGAGCGCGCCTCAGGGCCACCCGTCACCGTCGCCCAGCCCGCAGAGCCAGGGCCAGCCCAGGCCACAGGGCGTGTACCAGGCGGCGCCCGCCTACCACACCGCGCCGTCGCACCCCACCCAGCAGAAGATGTACGCCAGCCAGCCGAGCATGAACGGCAGGCCGTCGCAGGGCCCCAGCCCCGGGCCAGGCCAGAGCGGACCAGCCGGGTACTACCACAGTCTGCCCAACGGTCACCCCAACGGCCTGCCAAACGGACAACCGAATGGTCCTGCAAAGGGACAGCCTTTCGGGTTCCCGAATGGCCACCCGAACGGCCACCCCAACGGCCTGCCAAATGGTCATCCCAACGGCCTGCCAAATGGTCATCCCAACGGCCTGCCAAATGGCCACCCCAACGGCCTGCCAAATGGCCACCCCAACGGCCACCCCAACGGCCACCCCAACGGCCTGCCAAACGGTAACTCCAACGGCCTTCCGAACAGCCACCCCAACGGCCTTCCGAACGGCCACCCCAACGGGCCGGCGACCAGCGGCGCTCCGTCGAAGACGGCAACCAGCCCCGCCTACCCGCAGCAGCGGCCGGGGCCGCCGCCGGGCCCCGCGCCCGGTGCTGGGGCTAAGCCCGGCCCTGGGCCCTACAGCCCCGTCTACCAACCACCCCCGCAATACCAGCCGCCCCCGCAGCAGTACCAAGCCAGCCCTTACCAGCCCGTGCCTCAGCCGCAGCAGAACCCCCAGTACAACCAGCAGAGTCCCTACCAGCCCGTGCCGCACGGCCCTTACCAACCTGTGCCGCAGGGGCCGCAGGGGCCGCAGGGGCCGCAGGGCCCCCCTCAAGGCGCACCGCAGGGGTCGTACCAGACGATACCACACAACTCCAACGCCTACCAGCAGGCCCAGCACCAGGCCCAGCACCAGGCCCAGCACCAGGC
>NW_026267191.1:516720-518573 GCF_000697945.3 Frankliniella occidentalis | reverse complement strand
GAGCACCTCGTGGAGGCTGAGCACCTCGTGGAGGCTGAGCACCTCGTGGAGGCTGAGCACCCCGTGCTGCTGAGCACCCCGTGCTGCTGAGCACCCCGTGCTGCTGAGCACCCCGTGCTGCTGAGCACCCCGTGCTGCTGAGCACCTCGTGGAGGCTGAGCACCCCGTGCTGCTGAGCACCTCGTGGAGGCTGAGCACCCCGTGCTGATTACCCTGTGCTGAGCCTGACTGCAACAGCTGCACCTGTCGGTAAATCGCGAGAAGCTCGAGGTTCGACAGTTGATTCGAGAACGGCAAAGGACTGAGAAACAATGCTAAAATACACGGGCATCCGTGGCTTTCCAGCAGGGACCGTCCAGAAAGTACGTCCGTTATTCTCGCAGAACTCAGTAACAGTAACAGTAATACCCACGTCAGTGTTGACGCTAAGGTCGCAGCCGCTGCAAGCTCTCGTAGCGCCTGTTGGGTAGGCAGCATCTCGCCTGCGGTGCATGCGTGTAGTGCGGGCTGGCCTACCCCGAGTCTCGCAGGCGCCGAGCTGCCGTGGCGAGCCGAGCTGACCCGAGATAAAGAAACGCGGACTTTCTTTCTGGACGATCCCTTAGTAATCTGGTACAGCACATTGCGATGCTGTAGTGTGGATAACAGAGTTCACGAAACACAAGCGTGATTTTCGCGTAAGGGGTGATTTTCACGCTTCGTACGCTTCACTTCAGCCAAACAGGAGCCGATTTTCATCACGCTGGCCGTGAAAATCACGCCTGACGTGAGAATCACGCTCGCACGCTCGCGTTTAGCGAAGTCTGTATCCACCTTTACAGGGTTCAGCACCCCTCGGCGCTCGGAGGAGAATCGCGCGGTGCGAGCCCGTCGGCGTCGACCCCGCCCCGCGGATCTCATTCTCGCTACAGGGTAGACGGTAGGCTCGACGGTGGTCGGGGTCGTTGCGCACGTCGCATGCGAGGACCACAAAGAAGAAGACTGAGATGCACGACGCTCCGGCGCCCTCCCTCCCCTATACGGCCCCGCGGCGGCAGGCCTGCCCTTGCTCTCCTCGGACGCCCCTCGGACCCCTTCCCGTCGGCCCGACCCCGAACCCGTCGCGCGGGCGCGAAAATCGATGTCGGCGACGGGCGCAACACCCATTCAAGTCGAAGGCAATCCGGGCACGCGGGAGAAGAAGTGGGGCCCTTTGCGCGAGCGCATGTGTGAGTGTGCATGCGTGTGTGAGTGTGCATGCGTGTGTGAGTGTGCATGTGAGAGTGTGCATGTGTGAGTGTGCATGTGTGAGTGTGCATGTGTGAGTGTGCATGTGTGAGTGTGCATGTGTGAGTGTGCATGTGTGTGTGTGTGTAAGTGTGCATGTGTGAGTGGGGGCGCGCGTGCGTGAAAGGGAAAAGGAAACGACGCGCGGCGGGGGTGAGCTTGCGGCAAGTGTCCCGAGATTTACTGTTATTATCATATCACGGCGGTATTTTCGTTCCACACACTTTTGCTTCCTTTTTTTCTCTCTCTCTCTCTTTTTAATAATAGCAGACTGAAGTGGAAAACACGCCGTGTGGCTTGTCGTTGTTGTTGTTTTGTTGAAGTTGTTGTTTCATTATGTGCGGCATGCAGCCACCACCACCTGACCCGTCGGCCACGCCACCACCGCGACGGTGGCCGCGGGCCGCAGGGTGCCGCAGGGCAGGAGCGCGGGCGACAGAAGCAACAGCGGGCCTGTTCTGCATGCATGTATACACCGCGTACACAACGGCAGGTTCAACAATAAAAAACAACAACAACGGGAGCCGGGCCCGCGCGCGGGACCCCGTAGGGCCGCGGTGCCGGGCCGCGCCGGGCCGGGTGGTGGG
>NW_026267191.1:510089-516670 GCF_000697945.3 Frankliniella occidentalis | reverse complement strand
CAGCACCAGGCTCAGCACCAGGCTCAGCACCAGGCCCAGCACCAGGCGCACCCCACGTACCAGCACGTGCCCCAGGGGTACAACCCCCAGGGGTTCGCCCCCCAGGGGTACGGCCCCCAGGGTCACTCACCGCCCGGCCCGCCCAAGAGCAACAACTACTACCACCCGCGGCCGGAGGCGGAGGGCCCCAACCCCGCGCAGACACCCCCGGCGTACAGCTACCCCCCGCAGGGCCCCGCGGGTCCCCAGGGTGGAGCCCAGGGTGGCGGGCCCCAGCAGCAGGGTGTGTACCAGCGGGCACCCTTCCAGAGGCCCAACGGACCCGGCAACGGGCCCATGGTCCCCAACGGACCGAGCCATGGAGCTGGCAACGGGCCTAGTAGTAGTGGCCCCATGAACGGCACCAGCAACGGCCATAGCAACGCCTCCCCGTGCCATCTGTGTAGAAAGAAGGTGGTCGCGCCACCCGCCATCTACTGCCCAGACTGTGATTTCTACATGTCCCGATTCAAGCCCAAGGATTAGGGTCCTGTTTGCTCCAATCAATACCTAGTGTACGCGGAGAGCGCAGGCTTCAACTTGAACTAGTTGGCCTCAGTGAGGACCGTAGAATTTGAGTTGAAGCCTGTTCCCAGTGAGAGACAGTCTTGAGTGCGATATCGGATTGATATTTCTGTATCAGAAATGTGTCGATTTTAAGACCATTTAGAAATTGATCTGCCATGAAAATTGACAGTTTTCTGATATAGACATTCGTCTGATATCATTGAGACCATTTCTTACTGGGTTGGAGTCCTGAAAAGACTTTGTGTGATCTGGTGTTATGCATCAAAATATAAAGTACAATTAAAAGTTAAGCAGACTTAAATGAGATTATATCTATATATTCCTTGGCCAGTACTTTGTAAGTATAAGGAAAAAGGAAACTCTATTGTGATGACAGAAATTATGTATTGAAATTGATATAGTTATTTTAAATTTTCAATTCAAACAAGCCACTATTTATTTTATTTTGTTAAAATTTTGTATTGTTAGTTGTATGTATAATTGCTACTTTCTGTATTTACCTGCACAGATTGAAGGATGAAAATCCTTTGAATGTAAAATACTCAAACTCTGAGATTTGGTACTGTACCAAGAATAGAGTAAGTGAAAATAAATCCTGTAAAAATGATCCTTAACAATGATCTCATTGAATCCGGCCATTTCATTGTACAGTTATTTGAATCTGTTCATAGTAGCATTAAGTATTTTTAATGGTTGTGAAAACATGCTGTGCTTTGTTTTAGAAGTACATGGACTTATGAAATACGATCAAACGAATAAATAAATAATATTTTTTATTTGAATCAAGTTTATTGCATAATCATTTTTTACCCTCAATGTCAAGTATCAGTTTGTGACGAGATAAGACACTTTTACCAGAGATACGTACCAATGGAGTAAAAACAAAAGGTTTTAACATTCACCAACAACACACAATTCGTAGTCAGACTGAAAAGAATGAGTTAATTTTCATTTGGGGAACAGATCAATCTATTCAAAAGAAGTTCTGAAATAATTTTGCTTTACATTCTTTCTGAAACACAATAAGATTGTTAGGAATTGACTTTCACTGGTTTGATCTGTGAACCAACCATTCTGAACCTATCGTTGAATGAGAAAAAATCTGAAAATCAATTGGGGTCCTGCACCTTTCTACGATTAATATAATTGAATAGAAACAAATCTAGTTGAACTTTTGCCCAGTGTTTTCAGCAGTTATAAAGTTAGGAGCAGTAGACTCATTTTGTTAAAAAGCGGTGGCATTTAAATTTTGTATGTTTCCGATTATTCTATTTTAGAGTAGCTTGGATAATATCAGTGTCAATCTGTTAGGTAGCATGAGAAGCCCAAATATGACGGAAGAGACTAAAAATAGGTATAATTCAGAGTTCTGAGATACTTTCTGTCAAAGTAATTTCCTCAATCTGGAAGTTAATATGGAAGCCGCATTGCGCATTGTCTCTAATCCCAATATTGCACAATTTACCTAAAAGATAGAATTTTTTACCATGTTGAATTCTTTCCTTAAATCAATTAAGATGGCTGCACATTTTATGTCTTTATCAAGTGAGCTTTTGATTTTTGTTACCAAGGCAAAGATGGCACCTGCCTGAGCACTGCTGAAGTTATCAATAATAATAATAATAATATGGGTCTGCAGTTGCCTACAGACCTAAGAGTGGCTTACAGTAGTTTTAACGTGGGAGGGGTACCTTCATGAAATGAGAGATGATATCAGCTGAATCAGTACAGTTATCGACGTAACAAGAACTTGACTAGAACATTCTGGATTTGCACTTCTTTTTTTTAAGTTACCTAAGCATAATTTTTATGGCCCTTGTAGTGGAATGCAGAGATGCTATAATCTTAAAAATTAGTTGCTGAGCTCCATATGGCAGCCATAAATGTTGTGAGCCAACACAAGACTTTGACCAATTGGAATTATTCCCCGTGATTAGAAATTATTCAATTTGTTCCTCTCAGCATGAGTTTAAGTCTAGATACAATCCCAGGGATTTTACACTGTTGGCACTTTGTTGCTTTTACCCTCTCCTCATGTTTTACTTTGAAATTCTTTTCTTCTTCCATGCTTCTCCTTTGCCTATTGAATGAAAAGTTAGTTTCCTACTACCCATTTTTTGAGTTTAGATAGATCTTCTATTTTTGTTTAGGTTGACCGGGAGAGGCCTGAGCCAGCACGGTAACCACTTGGCAATGGCATTATTGACCGCACTCCCCCTTCGTTCCAATCAATCAATGATTTCTAGAAGTTCCATTGCTCTGAGGAAAAAAAAAAAAATATTTTAGAAGTAGATCCTCAGTTCTTATCTATATAGTAAAATTACTTCATTCAAGAGAAGCTGAGCTGTAAGCAAGTAAATTTTGAGGAATGTTTTAAAGTACGGTTCCCATTTCATGTCCTGGGCTAACATTGAACTTCATAACTCTGCCTATGCTGTTTTGCTTTTTGATCCTTGGTCTAAAATTCTTCAGAGCACTGAGTTGGTTCCTAACTTCACCACAGTACTAAAATAATCATATTAGCAGCTTGCTTGTAATAAAGACTAATCCAATGGAGACAGCATATCCAATCATTCATTGCAAGCAATTAGCAAAAGTTCACTGGGTCTGGATCATAAATGGATCTGACTTGAACACGCTTGAACAGAGCATAGGCAGGCATGTGATTTTCCTCACAACCAGAACAAAGAAAAGGAAAATCTATAATACATGAAGATGCATTCCAGAACACGTTAAACACTACCTATGGAACTATGTCTTAGGGGATACATGTCTTTCTGCAAGATTATAAATAGGTTTGGTGTCTACATATTGTCATTTTTAATGACTCATTAGTAGTTGACTATCAGGCATTTACGAGTCTTTTGTGACAGACCCAATGAGAAAAATAATATGATCACATTCTAAACATCAATTACATAGGATTCAGTCAGTTAAGGCAACAAGTAAGTCACAAGTAGAAATGAATGCTCTCCCAGAATTCACTCCGCCCAGGTAACAAAAGCTGACAACTATTTTTTAAAGACATTTCAATAAGAGCTCTTTTCCAGCATGAATATATCAAATGTTGATAGGTTGATAGACAGACTCCTGGATAAAATAGATCAACAAGTTTGTTTAATTTTTCTAACAGAATGCGTGAACAAATAGAACACAATATTTATACTATTTGCATGTTAGTCATGCATCTGCATCCAATCATGACAAGGTTGGAATGTTTACTGACGATTCAAAAACTGGACTGCTAAGCTTTTCCAGATGTGAACTCTTTAGTCTGATGTTCAAAACACATTAATCAGGATCTTTCGAAGTCTTTTACAGCTGCAATGCAATGACACATTGCTAAACAGTAGACGCCTGTTAAAACTTCCATCTGATCACACGGGATGAACCAACTTGCAAGTAGAAAGCACCCTGTTCAAGTATCAGACTGGGAGTTCCATTTTCTACTCTTGGAGGTGTGCTAATCAATTTAATACTTCATTTATATTACAATGACCACTGCAGCAATTCAGAATAAACTGTATAGATAAAAGAACTGGAAAAGCAGTTAAATACAACAGCAATTTCTTGTAGGTTCTTAAATACCAGCCTGTAACCTGTAACTAATTCAGGGTGATCTTAATATTTAAACTATCAGGTTGGTTCCTCTGGTGGCAAGATCTTCCAGATATTTCTCACCATTTAAAACAACAAAGACACTTTTGACTTAAACTGCTAAAAACTTCAATACAAAGTAGAAAGAGAAAGAGAATCTTTGGTAATAAAAATATGTAAGTGCTCAAACAAAAAAAAATATCTTGGCACTACAAAAAGAATTGGGATGCTAACTTTGGTGACTAACTGGTCTTAGGACATAGAAGGCCATTCGGACTGCAGATAGGGTATAACAATGAAATAATTTTGAAATACTTAAGATAATGGAACTCATATTCTCTGTGGAATTTTAATTGAAATCTTTGTGATAGTTGATAGAGTTCACAGATTTCCTTTAGCTGATGTAAACCAAGACGGTGGCTAATTACTTTGAAGTGTCTGCCACCCTTCTTGATCGTCAGCTGTTCACAGCACTCTCAAGCATATCAAGAAGACGCTTCACTTCCTTACTGGAGTCTTGTTAAGGATGATAGCATGGAGTGTAGGCTACATTCAAGGGCATGCAACTATGTAACCAACAAACACACAACTATTAAAGGATACATGTCTTCTGCAAGTTTATAAATAGGTTTCATAGACTTGCTCAGCTCTTCGCATTTAGCCATTAACTGATACATGGCCTGAAAAAAATGCATCAAAATTATTAACTTGTATACAATTTAAAACATAAAATTAATATTATCACTTGACGGAAGCAATCATTTCTCACTTTGATGTTTGAATCCACTGCATCACATGTCTTGCAAACTGCATCTCTATAAATTTCAACACAGTCAACCGTTAATGCTGAAATCTGCAAAAAAAGAAAAAAAGAATCTTTGTCAATAAAAGATATTTAATTTATGCTAATTGTACAAAAATTCTCAAATGTTGATATGCTATTGTTTTGCTTTAGTAACTTACACTGCGTAGAATTCCTGCTAGACTTTCAGTTAAGGTGTCCACTGAAGATGCTATTCTTCGAGCTTCATTCTCTAGGTCATTTAAAATGTAAGGATCTATAGGTGATAACTGAGGTGCTGAAAGAGCTTGTCGATGCAGACAAGGTGTAGCACTTCGTGAACCAGTGAAAGGCGGAGCATCAGCTAGATAAATAAAAAAGGGCTTTGAATACTTGCAGTTATTTACACCACTTCTCACAGTTTCAAAGAAACATTTGAAGGGTTTGAAAGAGATGATGCAAAATTAGGAAAATGCATGATATACCAAGCATAAGATTCTCTAGATCCCAGTTGGCTACCAACTCTTCAATCAATGCCAGTTTAAACTTACCTGTTTTGGGGCTAGAAAGTTTGATTTTTGCTTCCAAATCTTCTGCTACAAAGAAGACCATGTCTCCCTCTCTAGTTATTGTTCCATCTAAATCCTCCAAATAGTCTGCATCCATTCCTCGTAGCTCCAGACGATCAGGCCGCTGGAAGCTGTCTTCTACATCTGGGGGTAGCCAGTCAACTGATGGGCTTTGAAGTGAGTCCATAGATATCTCAGAATATGAAGCGGTCATTTCATCAGGTTTCTGTAAAAAAAATAGAAACATACGTAAAACAGGAAAATAGTGGCCAAACACTAAATGAGATCAGTTGAAACATTCTCATCATTATTAGATGATTACAAAAATACAATTTTTTTTAGAAAATTTAACATAAGATAAGAATTTAGTTTTGACATAGGTCAGAGATCAGGAAAAAAAACGAAAAAACATGCTCACTTGGTCATCATAACCATCTTCCTCTTCAATGTTGGCGTTTTTCAAAACGGCATTGGAATTCCTGTTGACTTTACACTCGCGAGTGGTAGATTCTTTGTTAAGGGCTGACGACATTTCTGTATTCGGATTACTGATTGAATCAATAGATAGATATACAAGAAACACAAAGTCTAGTGACAGTTGATCTAACGCACAACAACAGAACCGATTTTGGCGTCTGCTACTACTGCCAGACAGCTGACTATTCCCACGACTCCACCCTCACTCGCACTGCAAATAAAGAGCAAGGCTGTATCAGCACGACGGACACAGGCTGCCCGCCGAAAAGCCCGATGGGTTGCCTACGCACTGGGCGTGCAGGCGCTTCTGCCTGTGGCCGCTCATGCTAACTCAAGAGCACTGCAGTGCTATCTCTGGTGAAACCACCTGGGCAATGGCCAACATTTGCCCATAGTTTTCCCTGACCCAAATTAAATTTCCCCGACTTCCCTGACCTCCCAGACCGGTGTAAAGTCCACACTACGTATCGGAATTTTCCTAAACATTTGTGGCGATATTCGCTTCGAATTTTCCCCACACCATCTTCGCGTACCCCTAGGACGGGGGGGGTACTTTCCTACCATTTAAATAATAATAATAGTATAATTAA
>NW_026267191.1:502993-505629 GCF_000697945.3 Frankliniella occidentalis | reverse complement strand
CTCCGGCTGCTGCCGCCCGTGCCTGTATATTGTTGGCCTCGAGCGGGCATAGCCGGGCTGTATCGCTGCTGCGCCAGCTCCGCCAGGGCTCCGCACACCCGCCGCCTCCGCGTCCTCCCCCGTACTCGTCGACACGCCGCGCCGCCCCCCACCCGCCGCCATTCCCGCCCCCGGCGTCAGCACCGTGGCGGGCGTCGTCGCGTCCTGCGACCTCTCCGCCGCAACCTCCGCCCCTGCAGCAGCACCTGCCCCCGCGCCCACAGCCGCCGCCGCCGCCGCTGCCGCCACCCCCGCGCCCGGCGCGCTCGTGTACAGCCTCGTGGGCGTGTACCCGTGCGCCGTGTGGAGACCCAAGGCACCCGCCGCGGCGAGGGTCAGCCAGGCGCGCACCGCGCCCTACCACTGCCGCTGCCGGGCCCCCGAGGCCGCCGCCTCCGCCGCGCCCGCCGCCGGGCCCGTGGTCACGCCCGTGCCCGTGCCCGTGCCCGTGCCCGTGCTGCCCGCAGGCGCCGCCCTCCCGGGCAGCCAACCCGTCAGCCTGCCTGCCCCGGGTCCCGGACAGGCGCCCGGACAGGCGCCGGGACAGCTGCCGTGCGCGCCGCAGCCGCCGCACCACCCGCCCGTCGGCCAGGTGCCAGGCCCGGTGCCCGGCAGCCCCATGCTCTTCGTGCCCTTCAACATGCCGGGCTACGCCGCGCAGCCGGGCGGCCTCCCCACGCCCATGACGCCGGCGCCCATGGCCGCGGCGCTGGGACCAGCACCCAAGGTGAGCGACGCGACGTCGGCGTGGTCCACGCGGGACCGGGACCGCCACCGGGACGGGGTCGCCGGAGCCGGGTCAACCACTTGAACCCCGTGCCGCTCTAACCCTGCCTATATCGATCCCCGGCGTACCCCGTGTGTGCCCGAGCCCTGCCCTGCCCTCCCGCCCCTCCCCGCCCCAGCTCCCCCGTCGCTGAAGTGACAGTCCTCGTGACTCGAGTAGAGTGGAGTGTTGGCCGGCAGCAGCGAGCGAGCGTCAAGCAAATTACAAACCCCCGCCGTCGCCGTCCCCCTACCCTGCGCGTCGTCATCGCGGCCCCCTCGCCGCCCCCTTGTCCACGACTACTACATGACGTTGCCGTTGACGCAGAGACACTCGCCAGCGGCAGAGACAACACACGTTTTTTTCCCCAACAGGAATCGTCAAAGTTTTGAGTGAGCCGGACAGCCGAGCCGGCTGGCGGCCGCCGGGGCCTCCTCCTCCCCGCGAGGACACAACACAACCCTTTGCTTTCAGAGACAACACCCCGCGCCGCCACCCCTAGCCATAGAGCCACACCACACCAGATGTCGAACAAACAGACGGCAGAACTGCATGAGCGGGGCGGGGCGGGGCGGACCAGCTGGAGCGTCGCTCTCTAGGGGGGTAGCTGGGCGGGGTGGGGTTGTGGGGGCTAGCTACAGGGACCACTGCGACGAGAAGCCGACGTTTGCGTACACTACGTACAACGAGGTCGCGGATGACTTGCTCCTCGGCTGTTGTTGTTGTTGTCGGTCCCTCCCCCCACCTCCCCCTCGCCACGTGCGCCGCCACTAGCAAGGTCCACCTGATACACCATACACACACGCTACACGGTGCCGCCGCCGGCTGCCTCTCCGTGTATCCTCCCTTGTGCGTCCCGTCAAAGTAGTGCATCTTGAAACCCGAAACTCGGGGCTCAACGCGGTGGTGCTGGGTCGGGCTCCTGTCAGGTACGCCGTTTGCGTCTCGTGGCCCTGAGGAGACGACTCTTCCTGACACACAGACACAGACACAGACACACACACACGCACACACGCACACGCACACGCACACGCACACGCACACGCACACGCACGCACGCACACCCCTCGCTCGCTCGAGACAGACAAGCCTCAAGACACTCTCGCACTACTCGCAGGCGACAACGACGATATCGGCGGGTGGAAGAGAGAAAAACAAAACCGTGCAGGTTAGTCACTGATAGAACAAAAGTAGAACGTCGTACACCTTTTTAAAGGCACTAGACCGCTGTAACGTGTTTGGTGAAGCTTCATGAAGCCGAACTGGGGGTCGAATTAAAACAGCAAACCATATATGTGGCACGCCTGCTTGCCAATTCATTATCTCACCCATGTGAGCAAGACTCTTGCTTATTATATGCGTTTGAAAGTGAATCGAAAAGCTATAAACAAAACGTTGGATAGTTATATCTCGGTGCACAATATCGTCTGACTGTCGGACACACCACTATCGGATCATCCCCACCGCCACCCTAGTTAGTTGGTCGAGATGAAAAACTATGCTGGGCAGTTAACAGGGGAGGCTATGGGAAAATCAGACGTTGCTGACCTTATTAAAAACTATACCCGCGTCCGAGATGTTTTCACCAGTTTTCATTTTAAGTGTCCCCTTATTAAGTCCCAAGAGGAAGAATTTGGCATACTCCAAGGAAGGTGGGTGTTTTCTTCCAAAAAGGGGTGCTCGTGGCAGAAGGAGGGGGGGGGGGGAGGGGGCGCACCGCGCGTGGACTTGGCGTGGACACGCCCGGGGTGGCCGTGGTGCGGTCAGCAGGACTCTATCGAGTATCGGACAGTTAGCTGTATCGGCACGCTGCCACATTCCCCTCGTGCTT
>NW_026267191.1:500092-502348 GCF_000697945.3 Frankliniella occidentalis | reverse complement strand
CCCACCCTGCCCCGCCCTGGTGCACCCACCACCACCAGCAGCAGCGGCGCGCACCGGCTCCTTGCGTATGAATTATTTCGCAGAGCGCGGCAAGGCGTGGCGTGGCGGGGCGGGGCGGCGAGGCCGTCTGGCTCAGTCGAGGCTGCTGCGGCGGCACCCAGCTGCCCGCCGCAGCAGCCCTAAGGGTGGTATTGTATGCGTAGGGTGGCCGCCCCGCCCGAGCAGTAGTGCCCTGGCCGCCACCTCTTTTTCCTCCGCTTGGCCCGCCCTACCCCGCCCCTCAGCAGAGCCGAGCTGGTCGTTGTTCAATTGCGGCTCCGTGTCCGCCCGGAGCAGCCCGCCGGTCCGCCTCGTTGGCGCCGCCGTGGACCGAGCCGGTGTTATTACTATTAAATGGGTCCGAAATATTTCAGGGCGGGGCGGGCCGGAGAACACCTCACCGCACCCCGCCCCCGCACCCATCCCGCCTAAAGAGCCCGCCCCGCCACTCCTGGAGCAGCAGCAGCAAGGGCCGGACGAGTCCGAACAGCGGGCTCTGACGTAGCGCACGGGGGAGTAGAAGAAACTCCCCCGACAGTGTAGTATTACACCGAAACAAAGAAAAAATGTATTAAATATGCGTCCATCTTGGGGTGTTTCCTGGAACGAAGAAGTATCAGCTTCCGCCACTCTGAGGTTTTAGAAATGGGAACAATAGAAAAACAAAGGTGCGAAGTTGTACCTTTCCAGGGGTGTTAGATAAGTTTTCAGTTTAGTGCCTTTACAGAGGCACTAAAGAGCCCTAAAATGTGCTAAAAGCGAAAGTTAGTGTCTTTGGCAGTTTTGGTGCCTATTGTAAGGGACTGAACCTTCAGTCCCTTTAAAAAGTTGGACTCAGCGCCTGCAAAAGGTGGGACTTACATCACCTTTGTTTTTTCCAGTTAATACATTTCTGAGGCAAAGGCAAACAGATTCGTTCCCAGGACGAAAACTTATACAGTCCGTTATTCAAACTTAATTCATTCGGCCCCGCGGTACAAAATGTTTTTTGTGCCCAGGACAATTTTAATTTTTGTCACTGTACCGGGCCCGGTGTGGAGCGCGCGGCGCGGAGGCCTCACCCCTTTCCGCCCCCGTCGCGCGAAAAGTGTCCTGCGGGTTTGCATTGAGAGCGGGGGAGGAGCGAGAGAGGGCGAAACTGTCTCTTTGTAGATTCAATGACTCCTCCCCTCTCCTCCTTCCCCGTCTCGCTCGCTCTTGCTCTCTCTCGCTTTCTCTCTCTCGCTCGTTCTGTCTGTCGGCTTTATCCCCAGGTAATTGATTGGTTTGTCGCGCCCAATCAAAAAGCCATTAAAGATTCCACGCGCTGCTGCCGGGGAGACTGGAGCCACCGGGGTGGCAATGTCCTCCCTGCCCTGTCGCAGGTGCCTCCTGCAGTGTCATGTCGTCCTGGAGTCACTGCAGGTTCCTGCAGAGGCTCTGCGGTACCCAAAGGTCTCTCCGGAAGGTCTGTGGAGTCTCTGCAGGTCGCGAGCTCACGTGTAGGCTGCTCCAGAGAGGGCCATGCAGCAAGTATCTGTAGGTACCTAAACAGAGCCATTCCCTGGAGCACACGCTCTTCCTGGAAAGTCTCTGCAGGCGTCTCCAGGGACCTGGAGCGCACATTTCCATTTTTACTACTTGCAATAAGCGAGCACGCGAGGGGGCTTCTGACTGTCACACTCCTTTGTGTTTATCTTTCCATCGCTCGCTCGCTCGCACTCTCTCTCTCTCTCTCTCTCTCTCTCTCTCTCTCTCTCTCTCTCTCTCTCTCTCTCTCTCTCTTAAGGAGCGCGAGCGCAGCTCGGCGGAAGGTTGAGTAAGGCGAAGCGGGTCCACAGGGGAGGAAAAACCAAGCCAAATTTCCGACATGCAAATTCACCCCCCCCCCTGTACCTCCATCCCCAGCACGCGGGCGTCTCGAAGTGATCCTCCCTCTCCCTCACCCCGCGACTGGTGGTGGGGCGAGTAAGTCGCCCCCGGCTGTGGCCGGCCCACCGGCGCCCGCCTGTCTGTCCCGCCCGTCTCTGTCCGTACGGCGGGGGCGACTTACCCGCCCCGGGGCCGGATCTGGAGATGGGATGGGATGTCATTAGGCCATGGCTGAATATAATCCCCCCCCCCCACGCACCGATCGCTATTCGCAGGCCATTGTCACGGGCTGATAGGCCAGGCCGCTGCTGCTTGTGGTCCCGGACGCCGCCTGCGCCCCTTGGGCTGCCCCGCCCCGCCCCGCCG
>NW_026267191.1:498429-500042 GCF_000697945.3 Frankliniella occidentalis | reverse complement strand
GCCCGTCAGTCGAGGCGAGCGCTGGGTTGGGGCGCGTGTCGGCTTGGAAGCTGAAAGAGACCGGAGCCGCCCCACGACGCACGGCGGAACCGGAAGTTTGACCAGTACTCGGTGGCGTGGTTGGTTTGACTTTATTTTGCCGAAGGATAGTGCCCTCAACGACTCATCTCTCAAACTTTGCAGGGGGGCGCTTTTCATCAATTACACATCTTTAAATTTGCAAACACCAAGTAAGTTAGGACGGCGGAAACATACTGAGCCCGCAGGGAAACTAGAAAGTCCACGAGAGAACAGTCGAAATTCAGACAGACGCACATGGAACTATGCGGATACGTGAAAATGCCAGTTAAATTTACGTAGAAACAAAATGGATTTCGAGATGGTTTTTGTCTTGTAGCAAGCAAGCCGGCTCGGGACACCACAGAACGGCGTAACGGCCTCCTCATTTCGACTTCTATCGCAAGTTAGCATAGCCAAGTTAATCAGAAAACATATACAAAGAACCCCTGTGCAAAGCGCAAGCTGAACAGACGAGTCATCGGACAGTTCTCCTCACTGCAATATCAGGCTGGCGGCCACGTGTCTCAGTCGAGCGACAATCAGAGGCCAGTGGCCGTAGGCGCGGGCTCGCGGCGCCGAGGACGGGCCCCCCACCCGCACGGCGGCAGGTCGTCTCCTGACAGTCAAGTGGACTCACCAAGCAAGAGTCTATCCTGCGGCGCTCGTCGGCGGGTGGTGGCTGGAGGTGGAGCTGGGGCGGAAACAGTGAGCTGGGCAGCCGGGAACGGAGTCCGAGCGTGGCAAGAAAAGTGACAAGTTATTGCTACAGCTTGCAACAACTAAAACTAACGCGCGCAGGGAAGGACTCGCATCGCCCAGCAAGGCAGAGTGCGCAGGACGTGACACGGAGAAGACAAAAGGGCAACCTAGTTATGATTTGGGGGGAAGGCCATGTTGCTACTACTCACCTGTTAGTAGTTTCTGCGGACTGATCACAACATTGCGGTCAGTTAGGGTAGAAGCGGTTTGCAGGTCCTTGCCGCGTATCCCGTGACTTCTTGAGGGGGCAAACCTGTGAAAATCATCAAATAATCAATTATTTTTTCATCGGCTAATTTTTTTTGTGATCTTCCTTCTCTCAAACGCCGACAAGGCGATTCAAAGATTTGAAAAGTTGCTAAGTTGCGGCCTGCGGCCTGGAGCATTAGCTACTGCCCGCTAGTTTCGGCTGCTGCCGAAAACATTTCTCGTCATGTAATCACAGAGATTCTTCATATCTCGAGGAAAAGCTTTCATAACACAAAAGGTCGACCTTCGCAAAATTTACAGGGCGAACCCCGGCGTAAAAATTTTATAAAATTCAATGAAGTCTGTGGTGGGTGTGCCGCGCGGTTAGACAGCAACGGCGACCTGAAGAGAGCCGCGCCCAGAGTTTGGGGGTCCCCGGTCTACTGCTGGGACCATCACATTTGTACCTTCTAAAGGTCACTACGTGCTACAGGGCCTCGTCGGCCGCCTGCCCGCCGGCCGGGCTGCCTTTGGTGCGGTTGTTATCGCGAGTTATCGCGCAAGTAAGGACGAGTCGGGGCGGGGCGTGGCGGGGTGAGGCGGGG
>NW_026267191.1:485697-486876 GCF_000697945.3 Frankliniella occidentalis | reverse complement strand
CCCCCCCCTCGCCCTCCCCGCCGCTCCCCTCTCTCCTTCCAACCCCGAGCCCTGGAGCGTATGACGCGCCTACCCTGCCGCCGTCAGCCACCATTCCTGCACTTTCAATAGTGTCTGCCAGACAACTAACTGTACTCCTGCCTGGAACTGCTCAACGCAATTATTATTCGCGTGTGAGCGATTCGCTCAGACTCGCGAGAGAGAGTGTCTCGATTGAAGGCAACAAGGACGGGCGGCCTCGCGGGGCCCGCCTGCACCCCTCCGGATCTCATTCGATCACCGCTCGGCCATCAAGACCCTGTGACTGTGACTCTTCAAGCGAAGCGGACTCGAGCGGCTTCCCGGAAGGGGGTTGGCGCGCGACGCTCACGTCGAGCTCCGGGAACACCGCGGCGGCACGGGGGCACCTCGGCCCGCACCGAGATCTCTACGCCGTGGCCCTCACACTGGGAACATATAGGCGTAGGTCCACGGGAAAAAAAGATGCGTGCCATAAAAAAAAGGCGAATATTTCATTCTCTATGTCCTCAAAGGCAAGTGTCGACAAAGCGCCTAACAGTGTCTCGTAAAAAATGCAAAGCCTGTTACGCGAGACAAGGTCCGGCGTACATCTTGGCTGTTAGACGTTGAGCAACACAAACCCGAAACGGCTAGAAACCTCCCGTAAACAGCAGGAGCACCACGTAATACACACTCGTCGCTGATACGATTTCTGGCGTAGAGGTCAGACGGTCAACAACATTACTAGACTTGCCTCGAAATAGTTGGGGGATAAACAGCTCACGCAGCTCACAACGTTGAGTCGCTGGTCATGACGGGCAGAGACGAATCCACAAATCCACATAAAATCCACAAATGCACAGATCCACAAATTAACAAGTTTCGGATAAACGAACGAACAGACGACGGGACGACGGGACCACACACTGCTGGGAGCGCGCGCGCTGGTCAACGGAACGGACGGCGACTGCTGGCGGCACGGCGCTGGGTGAGTGGAGGTGTGGAGCGGGGGGACGGGCGAGGTGGCAGCAGCGGTGCAGCAGCTGCAGCAGACGAGACGGAGACGGAGCGGTGACGGGACGACGGGACTAGGTTGACAGTTTTCTTTCGGACACCGCCGTCGGTGTGTGGGGCAGCAAGAGTAGGTGCGGGTTCGATGTTTTTTTGGAGGGGGGGGGG
>NW_026267191.1:484022-485647 GCF_000697945.3 Frankliniella occidentalis | reverse complement strand
CCCCACCCCGCCGAGTCTAGGCGAGGGCGATCTCTTAGACAAGGGGCGCACAAAAGAGCGAGAGCGTGAAGCTCTGGAAACTCAAGCGTCTTACTATACCACTGATTTAAATGCTACACCAGAGTCTGGTAACGGCTGCAGTAATTTATGTGTGATACGCTTGTGTAGGCTGCAGTTATAGGACACAATTTTTACTACAGTTGTAAACTTTAAAACCCAAAATGTATGTATCACACAAATACGTAACTGGAGAAGCCATCACTGCACTCAAAGGTAGTACTTGTCGCACTGAACCAGGTGGCTGGGCTAACACATATGCCAAGTACTATGGGTTGCCTATGCAACGACCAGGCACTGTTAAAAATATTACAACAGTAAATAACTACAGAATGGACTGGTAATTTTGAAAACAGTGTCCTGTAGTTTGCACTGTACTCATTCTGGAGGAAAGTTCTTTTCAAGCAATGTCAAGACTTTATCCCTCAAATACCAGTCGAACAGATTTTGACCAGAGTATGGAAGTAGAGGACGGTCTGTATGAATTCTGTTTCTGGGTACAGAATTTTTAACAGTGGGGGGAGAGGGGGAGGGGATGTTTGGAGAGCTGCCCCTGCACCCGCACCTAGCCCTCCCTGCAGCTAATGCATGTAGGCAACCCATCGTACTGTCATGTGTTAGCCTGGACAACTGGACACCCGGTGGTGCGACACTCAACATCAGTTTTCCAGAAGATGAGTGCTTGCAATGCACTGCATCCTAACAGAGGTGAAAGGTGCGACGTGCTTGATCGCCTGACCTACCTGCGCCCAGGTAATTACAATTACGACAACAACATGAATAATATCAGCAGCATGCCGCGTACAAAAAAACGACGAAATTTTATAAGGAAATTTCCCTGAATTCAAAGGACAACAAAAATGAAAGACGAAAGGTGCTTTGAATCGAGAGTAGCGGCAAGGCGCGGCGGGGGCGCATCGTCGCGGTTACGCGAGTAACGCCCGGGGCACTCGCGGCTACGCCTCCCACCCACAGACAGACAGACAGACAGACAGACAGACAGAGGAAGGGGACGAGAATCAGGGGATGAGGAAGGACTTCTGCTATTGAATAATCGACAGGTGGCCTTTCTCCCCCGGCGGATGTCGCCATAATGAATTGGTTATTTGAATTGGCAGCACGTCGTTCGGTGGCGGGGCGGGGCGGGACCGGGCGAGGCGGGGCTGGGCGGCCCTTCTGCAGACCTGGGTATTAAATTACCTTGCAGCCGCTGCACCAAAGACCGCCGTGCCGTGCGTTTGTTTCCCTTCGTCGTCGTCGTCGATCATTCTCTCCTGTCTTTCCCCTCACTGTAACACAGTGTTTGACATTAGTTTTTCACTTTTAAGTAGATCTTTAATTTAAATCTCATTGTTCGCACAAACTCTTTATTCTACAGTTGTTTTCCTAAACAAACAATTAAAAAAATACATTCGATATTAATGAAGGCTGTCGATTGTTTTTACAGTGTTTTTCCCCTCTCTATTCTCTTCCCCGCCAGAAAGGGGATGAGCCCGTGAACACCTTGTCTCGGTCTGTTAAATAATTCAATGCCGGACCCTCCGTCCCCTCCCCTAACTCCCCCCTCC
>NW_026267191.1:480573-481297 GCF_000697945.3 Frankliniella occidentalis | reverse complement strand
CCCTAAATTCTGCCCCCCTCCGCCCCGTACCGCTCGCTACATCCCCCGTCTCCCGAGGACGTGCTTCGTTTTGTCGTACGCTCATTTCGAGAATGTTTGTCTTGGAGCGGTTCGGCTTGGCTTGGGTGGCTCAACGCGAGACTTGTGTGGCGGTGTCTGCGAGCGGGGACCGCGGAGTGCAGACCGGTGCACCACAGTAAAAGCAATGTCTCATTTTCTTTAGGAAAAAAAAATGTATCATTTGGATAAAATAACTTTTCTTAATTTGAACGAGTACATTTTGCTGATTTATACTTTCACACTGTTTCAGGTGTGAAAAATTAAACTTGAGCAAGTATACTTGCAGCAAGGAAGCATTTTTCTGGGTACTGTGCGGTCCGCCCCTCCCTTCCTATTTTGAGCTGATCCTGTCCCTTTTGGTCCAGGAGCATCAGCAGCATCCACCTGGACCACGCTTGTTAGGCAGCTCAGCCGGCTTGCCTTTTTGTCTCGCCGGCATGTCGACCGGGTCTCAAAGGCCAGCGGTAGGCAAATAACACAGCGTTCCCCTGGCCTGGCCCCGCCAGCAGGCTGCACCGCCACCCCTTGAGCCCCTCTTTCTCTCTCTCTCTCGTCCCTGCCCAACCGGTGCTGCGGACCCCAGTCGTCCGTCGTCTCAGCCTGACCAAAGCCGGGGATGAGGTTTTTTCCGCCCCCTGCCTTCACTGCTCCCCTCAGCCCCCCC
>NW_026267191.1:476856-480523 GCF_000697945.3 Frankliniella occidentalis | reverse complement strand
AGGGGGAGGAGGGGGTTGTGAACGCGGCCTTCCGAGTTGGTGAAGCAAACCCGACCCAGACACATAAACAAAAAAAGAGACGAGCCAAAGCAGAGCACGCAGAATGCACCTCCTCCTGACAGTACAACGCACCGTGTTTCTGGGCTGGGCTGGACTGCTGTGGTTCGTAATAAATAATTATAATACTAAAAGATGAAAATAAAATAAATACATCCGATTCTTTCTACCTGAGCGCGTACTTACTTCTCATCCCGGTTTTCCCCTTGGTAATCCCTTGTTGACCCCGAGCGGGAGTGGAGAGCAAGCAAGCAGGTGTCAGGGCAGGCGTTGTGTCGTTAGCGGACATGACCTGGGCGCCGAGGGTCAGGATGGACGTTAGCGGACATGCGGTACCTGGACGGTCGGTTCGCGGTACCGGTGGACGGCTAATCCCAGCGGGGGCCGCCCAGTGTGTCGTTTGCGGACATGCGGCGGCGGCCGGCGGCGACCGAGAAGAAGCAAACCAAAACTAGCAAACCTAACTCAATACAGAAAATCAGTAAAGATATTCTTAGATAATCATCTGTTCGGCTAAGTGTATCTTAGAAATAATAAAAAGCCAACCAAAACTAACAAACCTAACTGAATACAGTAAATCAGTACGTAATGTTATTATCAGTGCAGCGTTGCGCTTCGCTATCGCTGCGCGCAACGCTTTGGCATGGAACGACGCCCATCTGAATTCAGGAATTGATTACTGCCGCAAACGACGATTTGCCTGCGAGAAAGTGTCTATTGCCCGATTGCCCGTGCTGGATCTCGCTCCTCCGTCAGACACAGTCAGCCAGTACTAGCTGCTGACACGTTAATGTTTAGTTCAAGTGCTGAATATATACTCTGATACCAACCGGTCGTCTTTGCCCTCAGCCCGAGTTTAGTAGCGCCTGACGGTCCCTAGGTAGGCCGCCGACGCCGCCGCATGTCCGCAAACGACACACTTGGCGGTCCCCGCTGGGATTAGCCCTCCGTCGGTTCCCCGAACCGGCCGTCGGGGTACCGCATGTCCGCTAACGTCCATCCTGACCCTCGGGCCCAGGCCATGTCCGCTAACGTCCATACGCCGTCAGGGCACAAGTGTGTGTGTGTGTGTGTGTGTGTGTGTGTGTGTGTGTGTGTGTGTGTGTGCAAGTGGACGAGTGGAACAAGAGAAAGGAAGGGAGGGGGAGCCTGTGGACGGCGCGTTAGCGCAGCAGAGGAGGGGGAGGGGGGTGGAGATCCTTGACAAGGATCATTACTCGCGCGAGAGGCTGACAACCCATCTGCCTCCCTCTCTCCCTCTCCTTGTCCGCTCTAGTTTTTTTCCCCTCCCCCTCCATCCCCTTCCTCTCCTCCCCTCCCCATCTCCGTCCGAGCGCCCGGGAGGCGAGCCACAGCGCCGGGTCCAGCGCGCGGGTGTGCGTCTGGTTGCCTACCCTCGAGTGCGCAGGCGCCGACAGCAGGAGGAGCAGCTCGGCGAAAGGAGTTTTACGCGTTTTAAAAGCGCTGAAGGTGTAACGACGCCCTTTTCAGAGTGTGCTCCCTTTACACCGACCTGCTGCACCGCTGAACCTCCGTCGCGAAGGAGACACACGGCGCAAACCGTACCGTCTCGCGGTGTGTACGCTGCCACCAGCAGTCGGGGCGGGGCGGGGCGGGGCGGAGCGGGGCGGGGCAGGCTCCGAGCGGGCCGACTGCGAGAAAGTCAATTACGAACCGCAAACAGACTGACGCCGCCGCCGCCGTCGCCGCGCCGGAGCCGGGCGTACGACGAGCTGCGTCTCTTGCTGCGAGACGCCCACGCCCCGCCCCGCCACCCACCCCGCCACGCCACGCAACAATTTGGTGGTGGTTTATTGTCATAACACCAGGGGAGCGGCGGTGCGGGGGCGAGGCGAGCCCGAGGTGGTCTCCGGCGGGGCGCAGCTGCGCGCCCCCGCGGGCTACAAGAGCTGCCCGCGGCCGGGTCGTCCGCCTCGCCGGCCTGCCCATCCTCGCTCTCTCTCTCTCTCTCTCTCTCTCTCTCTCTCTCTCTCCCTCCCTCCCCCCTCGGTGGGGTGGCAGCGTGCAAATATTTGCAGGCTCCGGTAATTGCTTCTGGCCAATGGAACAGAGACACTCCTCCTCCTCGTCCTCCCCCAGGCCGCCCCCGCCGCCCCCGCCGTCCCCCGTCCCGCTGCGCTGCAAGAGGGCGCAGGGACGCCACCGGGGCAGAGGGTGCTTGACTGCAGCAGCGCGAGCGCGGCGACACCTCCGCTCAGCAGCAGGCCACGCGCGCCGAGCTCACGTTCACAATTGCTGCAGCTATGCGCTACTTCTGCAGTCATTCTCTCAAACAACGAAACGCAAACGGCAAAAGACACCCCTATAATCCTGCCTGATGATTTAAAAAGTTATCATCACAATGAGACTGAGAATACATAAACGGATCACAAGAATAATTGGAGGTTTGAAATATGCTGTCTTTGCGTTTGGAATCTTCCCCAGAGTAAATACTAACCGACGCATGGAGCCGCTTTTTCAGAGTGACACTCCAGTAGTTCCAAATCACGAGGCTGGTGGGCGCGGTACTCAAAGTATTCCAGAAACGAGGAAATGTGCCAGGAGGCGGCGGGACGATCCGAGATCAGAGCAGCCCTGGAGGTCGCATTCGCCGCCTCCTGTCGCATTTCCTCGTTTCTGGAATACTTTGAGTACCGCTCCCATTAGCCTCGTAATTTGGAATTACTGGAGTGTCACTCTGAAAAAGCGGCTCCATACGTCGGTTAGTTTTTACTTTGGGTTCAGGACGACACTTTAGAGCAATCCAGTTAGTTCGAACAGAAAAATGTTGCGTCGTTCAACTGTGTGCGTTTTGAAAAAGTTTGTTTCACCTACACGTAAAATCGGTGGAGAGGTACTATACCGGAAACACACGTGCGTACAGTTTTAAGCGCCGCACTCGGTCTCTCGACCGTTTGCGCAATTCAACTGCCTCTGTAGTAGCGCCGCTCAGACAGTTTTTAGCAGATGATACCTTAAATAGCTTTAGACTAAACATAAAACATATGTATATAAAACTTTAAGGTGTCAGCAGCTTGTACTCTCGAGAAGGGCAGAGAACCTAAGCGCATGACGTCACCCAGATGTATAAGGGGCGCGAGAAGTCGCCGGCGCCGCCCGTTCCCACCAACAATACCCAACAATACTGAGCCACGGATGCCGGCCGGCCGGCCTGCTGCCCCCTATCCTATCTCTTCCTCTATGCCATGCCGCTAGTCCGTTGAATTGCAAGAAAGCAATTGCTAAAAGTGACAAACAGCCATAAACAAATAACAGCAAGATATGAGAGAAAATTAGGGCACAGACATATCCTTAAATTTGTATCATCTGCTTTCACGATACGTCCCTCGACGTAGCTTTTTTTTTTCCACGCTAATTAAAACTTTCCCGGTTACCACTGATGTGTCCCCAGCAGCTCGGACCAATCGGCGTGTCAATGTCAGACAAAATTAGAAGTTGCCAATCCATTAAGCGTTTGTCACGCCGTGTATTAGGGACGCATACGCGTTCGCTGGTATTGGTGTGTGTGTGGGGGGGAGAGAAAGAGAGAGAGACACACACACAAGGAGGGAGGGAGGGAGAGAGGGAGAGAGAGAGAGAGAGAGAGAGA
>NW_026267191.1:473928-476508 GCF_000697945.3 Frankliniella occidentalis | reverse complement strand
GAGGGGTGGGGGGGGGGCACATGGCTCCACCAGAGGGCACACGGTTACGTGAGATCCACACTGAAAACCACTCTCTACGTAGCATAACCGACGAATGCAGTGGTACACAGCCTTTTTGTTGCGTTTGTATAGTTTTATGTCCTAGTTTTATATATACCGTAAAAATCAAATGATCTTGGGTGAACCAATATATTTTTGGTGACTTTGCAATTTGCTCAGTGATGATGTAAATTTACACGGTCTGTATCCATGAATTTACGGCTGACCAATTTCGCACCTCGATGAATCAATCCCAACCTGAAACATAGCCTCAAAACAGTTTGTAATCTTACATTTTGAACTAGTTATACGTTTCTCGATTTAAGTTTTATGGTCGAAGCCGTAAAAGGTCCCTCGACCTATTTATTCTTTTCACATTTTTTTTTGTAGGTTGTCAACGTCGTTCGTAAAAGTGTCTGTTTTTTCCCCCCTGCTGGAAGGTGAAAAAGCGCACAGCGCGCAGCGCGTTCTGGCGGAAGTGTGAGTCTGATGGTCCAGCTCCCCCCTCCCCGGAGCTTACTGGGTAAGCCTCTTTGGCCGCGCAGTCGCCGAGGATGCAGCCCCGTCTTATGGATTGCGGATACCGGACCCAACGCGGAACCGACCGCGTCCCCGCCCTCCATCCCCTATGTGCCTTTGCTCCTTCCGGCAACGCACGGTCGAAAAGCGAACTCGAGGAGTGAACGCAGAGAAAGTGCTTGGTTCTCCAGCAGAAAGAGTGGTGGTCCCCTCACCGTGGCACGGCGTGGAACATGTGTGTCACTTTTACCTATCTCCGTCCTTCCCCATTTCAGTGGTCTCGCGACACTGTCAAAAAAACTGCAACCAATAATACTGAACAGAATTTTAAAAAAATCTATCGCACGTTTCGTAGTTATACTCTGTACCGGTTGTACGCGTGCGGGCGAGTTGCACACTCGCATGGAGCCGTAAGGAGCCGTGTGCAGCGAGCAGAGGCTAACCCGCTCCAACCCGTGCATTAAGTACACTTGTAAAACAAATGCTTGATGTTCCACGTCAATTGGTGTTTAAGTTCACGTGGGCCTTTTCTCAACACATTGTGGTGTCTAACTGGGTTAAACGTCGATTGGTATTTAAACTATCGACACTACTTCCGAAAAGTATAGCAGCTGCTCACCATTTGGTTCCTGTGTGTCCAAGTGTGCAGAATTTAAACGTTTACAAAACGTTTAAAATGTGCACACCATGAAGGCGAAGGTGTGCAACTTGAGTTGAACACCATGTGATGTTTAAAATCATAACTTGCACACGTTGGTGTTTAAATTATGAACACTTGTTTTAACAGTGTAGCTACGAAAGTGCGCGGCGTGAGTCTGCCACCTGGTGCAGGTGCTGTTATCGGAGAAAACAGTTTTGAATTGTGAACACCTGTATTTCTATGGTAAACACGGCTTTACTGTGCTACAAAAGTGCAGTACAGGTTGGAAACATGTCGTGGATCATATGATTGCATGGAATGCAGGAATTCACAATAGCTTAAGGATTTCACAGGTTTTGTTAAACGTTTGCTACCGGATTTGTACCCCTGACCCCCTGGCAGTTCACGTCGATGGTTTAAAAGATTACCAACGATTTCAGCGGATTTCATGTGATTTCACGGGCTGTGGCCCACAGGCCCCCTTGAGCTACTCGACAGGTCGACAGGTGTCAGTGTCAGCTCAACTCTTGAACTGCCTTGCAGAGGCTTTAGAGGCATCCGTCTGCACCGAGGTGCTAAATAGGGACGGACGGGGCTCTGACGGCGCCGACTGGGAAAGAGAGGGCCTCAGGATGGGATTGAGGATGCGTGATGCGCGAGAGAGGAGAGCCAGCACCGCGATGGTCTGCTCCATCGGATGCGTGCTGTGTGGGCCGTGGCCAAAAGATCGGTCGCCAAAAGTTTTAGCACCTCAACAGGTTCCCGCTAAGTGGCCGATGGGCGTGTCAGCGCCGGGCGGCGTCGGGGGTGGGGCCGAGCCCGGAGTCCCTTCACTCCTTGAGCTAAACTTGCTTGTTTCCCAAAGTTAATTGGAAAAGAGAGGTGTGTGTTTGTGAGTGTGTGTGTGTGGCTGTGCGGAAGGGAGAGGGAGAGTAGGGGGGTCACCACAAAAGCTCCCGGATCGAATCTGTTTGTGTTTTTTTGCCACTCGCGTTTGCCCCATCCGAAAGCAGGGTGGTGTGAGGTCTCGCGCGTGCCAGTTCTGATCTGGCCCCTGGCTGTCCCTCCCTCTCCCCTTCCCGTCTCTTCCCTCCCCTCCCCCCATCTTTTCCCAGCGCTAGACTGAATGGAGTTTGGTGTACTTCTAACTTTACGGTCGTTTACACAGAGGCCAAACTTTTTTCCTTTGCTCGTCTGCGCCGCGCAACCACGCCGATCGCCAAGAAGCTATCGAATAGTTAGATAGATAGATCGATGTATAAATTATGTACATGTATAAAAATACGAAACTTTGTCGCACCTGCGGGGTGAAACGGTTCCGGATTTAATCCTTCTTTGAACCGAAGCAAACTCGTTTATTTATAGAGGATTTTAAAAGTAAA
>NW_026267191.1:462671-463338 GCF_000697945.3 Frankliniella occidentalis | reverse complement strand
TAAAAATATTTATACGTACGGTGGTAAATTTCCTGTACACTGAAAATTCTAAACAATTTGTCTATTAGAAATATTTCAAAGTTTAGTATGCTGATCGTTCGCCAAGCTAGCTTGCTCAAATGAACACCGCCATGACATTCACGACAAGGAACGTGAACTTTTTAAAAATATTACTAACACAGCGTCAGATAAGAGATCACTGATAAGTGTTTAATATATTAAAAACACGTACACATTTAGACGTGTTCTATATTGTATGTTGACACTTATAATCTTAAATAAGGTAAAAACATAATATATATTTTCCGTTATAGGTTGGCTGCATCAGTATGCTTTCCGCCCCTTTTAAAACGAAATTATTACAAGGCGGAACTACACTGTGAAAATTTGTCGTACCGGGTACAGGAAAATTTTCCATGGAAGAAGTCGTACAAGTACAATCTAAAATTGTACAATTTACTAGCCCTATGTATCGACTTGGAATCGAATATCGAACGACAGTGGGAGTTTGTACATGTACGACTCGTATTGTAAATGGCAAATAACAAAATATGTCGTACATGTACAAATATATTTCTCACAGTGCTACACTCCCAGCCAACAATCAAAGCCGTGGCTGGCGCTCAGCGGCCGCGTTCAAAACGGCGTCTGTGTTGCATCTTCATAC
>NW_026267191.1:458709-462621 GCF_000697945.3 Frankliniella occidentalis | reverse complement strand
GGGGGGGTCAGTGCGCTGCCAGGCTGGGGCTGAGGAGGGACTTTGGCTTGTTAGTGCAGGATGTTCGAAAGTTCGGGTGCTCGCTCGCTCACGGGCACGAAATAAACCATAATGGTTTAAAATTGACAGCGGCAGCAGTACGTTTATGCCACTGATGTAAAACAGGTTAGGGGGAGGAATTCTTGTCGTGCGTCTCTCATTTCGTTCGCACCAGCAAATCTCTGTGCTCGTCGAGAGGACGGAGAGAGGAAGCGGGGTATATTCGCTGCGCCGGGGTCGAGTGTCGCGGGGAGGTTGTGGGACGTTCGTTTTGAACACGCGTTGCGTAGCGTGGCGTCCACCTGCTGTTGGCGGGTCGCCGCTGCCCGCCTCACCCCACCCCACCCCACCCCGCCTCGCCCGGCTCCGACAAGACAAACAGCGTCCCTCAGCAAACGGCCGCTTTAGATTCGATTAAACTCCTATCCTCTGCTTCCAGTGATCCCGCGCCTCGCGGAACCAAACAGGCCACTTGAAAACCTGCATTCAAGGAGCGGTTTACAGCTTCAAAGGGTCCCCCCTCCCTCCCCCAGCGGGGACACCTCGCCTGAAGATTCTCTTACCAAGCTACACAAAAGAGACCACGTTCGTTCTTGACATTACACAAGAAACATACATACTCTGTAATTTTCAGGACATAAATTACTGATAAATGTGTGTAACTGCTTATTGCCTGTTGGTGTGCAACTACGTGGTTGTGCACTTGCAAGTATCCAACTCGGTAGCCATCGGTGGCTGGGTTCATTTGCATGTGCAACTCATCTGTTTACCACTTCTTTTGATTGGACGCTTACTGCGTGGGAATTATTAGACAGATGACAAGTGTTCAACTACATAGTTAAACACTTCTAAATTGTTCAAATAAGCAGTTGATCACTACTTGCAAGTTATTACTTCATAGTTGTAGTTGCACACCTCAAACCAGCAAACCCAAGTGTATGAATGTCGCTCGTTTGTAGGTGTAAGAACGCCATTCGTACCCATGGAGGCGCATGGAGGTGTAAGTGTATGAATTTAAAAGTAAAGTTCACACATTTCCTAACTTAAGTATAAAAATCGCAAGTGTGATGGCGTGTTATTCGAGGGTACAAGAGTGATCGATTTCACGGAAACCACTCAAACTATTTGAACCTCGCTCGAGTGCAGCTAATGCAGGTGCAGTACACCTGGAACCTGGACACCCGCATCACTTATCGATAAGTGGTAGTGGACTGACCTCAAGTAGAGCAGGACTGCAACCTCATGCGGCGAGTGTTCCTATGAAACCAACGAGTGTTTTACATCACAACCATACACACATGTGTCCGGCATGGCTGCGGACAAAGTGCGGGACTGCCCGTGGCCGCCGGGGCTCTTTCGGGCTGATTTCGGCAACTTCTTGGGGTAAATCTTTTTTAAACGGGCAGCTGTTCCACCATGAAGACCATCATCAGGACTGCCTTGCTGGCCTGCGTGCTCCTCGCAGCGCTTCAGTTCGCTCAGGTTAGGAAGAGACTTCAGCTACAAACAGGTTCAGACGTTTAGAAAGAGAGTTACAATACAACCTGCCCGACGCGGACTTTTTAGTTTCAGTCCGACTTAAAACGCGAAACTAATCCTCTTTATTTTCTGTCCCACCAGCGGCAACTAAAAGTGGTCCTTCATGCATCGATTCATCGCGGATTTGGGAAAAGCGTTCGCCGAGTGCGATGATCTGGGAAAGTTGCTCATAGGCGAAGGGCCCGACTCCATATATATCAAAATATGCGAAGGCGTGTCTACGGGCCTAGACTTCATCCAAATTGTGAAGGACTGGTGGAAAATATGCTGAGGCACTGCCGTCACCGAGAGCCGAAGAGTTAAAGTAACGGTTGAAAATTTCTGAAATCTTCCGAAAAATTCAGGAAAAATTCCGGGAACGGAGAACTTCCAAAGTCTGGTAAATTTGCAATTTTTTCCTGGAAACTTTCCGTCTTTTTTCCCGAAATTTTACTAAAATTTTCCGGAAACTTCTCAGGGTTTTCACCGTAGTTGAAGTGCAGTCTTCAGTCTTGTCTTGTTGCTAAACTGAAAATATATTTCTGTGCGCTAAAGTTTTTTTGTTTTTATAAAATATTTTTGTCACTTTTGTTATCGGCTATACGGGTAATGAGTTTGAGAAAATTCTTCACGACATTCTTACACCACGGAGAGAGGGAAGGAAGTTTTTCCACATACCTCTTTCTAAAACTCCAAGAAGGAGAACCCTTGAGACGTTTACTATTACTGCGTACGAAAGAGCATTTATTTTGTAAGTTTATTTTATAGCCATTTGAAACGTCACCCCTTTCCTCATAAAAACGCTAATTTCAGGGTTTTTTCTGCACTATTGTAAAACGATTCGGGCGGTTTCGCCGACACCCAAGCGTTCTGAGAACCGATTTCAATGCATGAATATAAACTTCTTTTCGTGCTCTTTCGTTGGCAGTAATGTCTCTACGCCACTCTCTCTAGTAGTTTTCAAAAGAGGAATTTGGAAAAACTGCCAACAAATTTTAAAGACTTTTGCTTTTGCGTGACAAAATGCATGTTTCAAGGAGGTAGGAGTGGTTTGTTTTTATTAAACCAAAAAATTGCTACATATTTGGCAAACCGCAATGCAAGAAAGTCGAACAAAATTTCTTTAAAAGAAGGAACACGTGTTAGACAAAAGCAACTACCTGCAGTGTGCAATTTTCAAGACACAATAGAGAAAAAATCAAGAATCTATCTTGAAAGCAGATGATACCAATTTAATACTAGGTATAGTATACCTGTGTTTTAATATTTCTAGTTTGATTTTTATTTGTGGTGGTTTTGCATCATATTTTAAATGTTTTCCTCGTTTATCGTCTTTGACAGGCATTATTATAAACAAAGGAGGTAGGTTTTCAGGAAAATTTTCCTTGACGCAAGTAGTAAAATTACAATTTGTAATCGTAAAAATACATGCAGCATGTATCGACTTCAAATCCCTTGGCGAGTAAAAAATGTGCTGTCGTAAATTTACAACATAAATTATAATTCAAGTTTACAAATTTTTGTAAATTTACGTCGATAGTTTTCACAGTGAAGGGGAGGGAGGGGGGAGCGTACCGGGCGGCAGCCGCGGCCGAGGTTGGGACCCTAGTATTGTTGAGCAGGGGCCTGACGCGACACTCAGGCACTCACTCGCACTCACTCACTCACTCGGTCCCCCTGCGCTAAAGAAATTGTTTTCTGGTCCGCGCTTGGTTCTTACTTATCGAGAGTAAAAGCTAGCTGACACCTTAAAGTTTCTTATATATTCTTTATGTTTAGTCAAAAGGTTTTTACGGCATCTGATAAAAAAAAATTTTTAGCAACTCACACAGATTGTTGCACCGGCCGTTGCAATTTTGCTTGGACGTTTGCGCAATAAAGAAAAAGAAGGGCGTTCACGATCTTTCCCACACTGTAAATAATGTTGGGAATTTTACCATACGCATGTATAGGAAATTTCCTATAAGTCGTATGGGACGTGGTAATTCCCATAAATGTATAGGAGTTTTCCCATACGTGAAGATTGTATGGCAAATATCCGAAACGAATTGGTTTTATGCCACAAATGTATAGGAAAATTCCCAAACGTGTCCAGGAGGCACATACTCACATACTACCACACATCGACGCGTCCGTGCAACAATATCCTATCTGTTTCGCTGCCCCGAAAGACTAGCCTATCTGTTTTTCGGCGCTCTCTGCAGCGCTGTCTTCTTTTCATTGTCGGTTTGCCAATATTAACGGCAGTAAAAAAGTAAAAACTGCTGCGTGTTCTCTAAAGATCAAGGAACAAATGGCAATTTCTGCAGGCGCTTCTGTTGGTAACCAGACCCACCTCTCGCATTTTGCTTGCCA
>NW_026267191.1:452317-453836 GCF_000697945.3 Frankliniella occidentalis | reverse complement strand
AAAAAAGGGATTTCAAAGGGATTTTCACAAGTTCCAAATCCTCTTTTAGTCCCTCAAAACGAGAGGGACTCTTTTGGTACTAGAATGGGACTGATTCGGGTGTTTCCTTTCTATTAGGGCAAGAATAAACTTTCGGGCGAAAGCAATAGGCACCCCTAATCGGGGGCCTAAAAAACTTTCGGGCGAAAGCAATAGGCACCCCTCCTTCGTCGGGGGCCTAAAAATAAGATAAATAAATAGGTTTTCGGAGATGATCTCGAAGAAGAGGGAGTTGCCGGCTTTTTGATCCTTATCAGGTGCTATAAGACGACGCTCACTTTGATTTCAGCAGAGCGGACACCATTTTCGAAAGTGCATCCCGATCACCCTATTTTCTGGAGTGTAGCAGGGCAGATACCCGCCAACGCGGTTGCGCCCTCGTCTTTGGCAGCCGCTGCCGGGCCGGGCCCGGGCCGCACGGCTGGCTGCTGCTGCTGCTCGTGGCTGGTGGCCCTCGTGTGTGTACGCCACGAGCGACGCGAAGCAAGAGCGGAGCGGCAAAGTTAAACACTGGCGGAGCGGGTCAACCTCGTGCGGCTGCACGGCCAGGGCGGGCTGGGCGGGGCGGGGCGGGGCGGATTAGCGGCTCACCCTCCTCAACGCATTTCCCGCCACAGCACAAGCACGCCTTTGGTGTGTGCGCGTACGTGTGTGTGTGTGTGTGTGTGTGTGTGTGTGTGTGAGTGTGTGTGTGAGCGCGCGCGCGCGTGCATGTGTGTGCGCTCGCCCGTCGGCGCATGCATCGTAATTCGATCTGCTCCGAAGCGAATTTTTCCGTCCTGCGCTCGCGGGCGGCGGCGGCGCCGTCGCTTCAGCTTCGCTCGCTCCTCCCTTGCCTCTCCTCTCCAAGGAAGAAGAAGAAAAAGATATAGCGGATAAAAAGAAAGTAGACACGACGCGCGAAATTCTTTCCGCCCTTTCGCTGGCTGCAACCATTCCAAATCCCAGATTCCAAGTAGTGGTCCCTTCACAAGCCATCCCCCCTCTACTCTCTCACTCCCATGCTCTTATCTCGGTACTCTTCTCCTTCCCCGTCTCTTTCACTCCCTCTGTCTCTCTCTCACTTACTCTCTCTCTCTCTCACTTTCTCTCTCTCTCTCACTCTCTCTGACGGATCAGGCGGCTACTCGGCGCACTTGCTCCAGTGTTCGATATGGAAATGTTCAGCCGATAAGCGGGCCAAGACTGGGAAGCGAGCGAGCGATGAGAGAGGGAGAGAGAGAAAGGTTGATTCATTAGTTTATAGAATGAGAGAGCAGCGAGAGCGGTCGGGGAAAAAGTTGGAAGATGGCGTCCGAATGGCGGCTTCAAATTGTTGCCATATGCAAATGCGCTTAATCCGCAATTTGCATTTGAAAACAGAGAAAGGGACACAATGTGAAAGGGATGGGGGGGGCTCTCGGAGGGGTTGCTGAAAGGGCCAGAGACAGAAAGAGAGAGAGAGAGAGAGAGAGAGAGAGAGAGAGAGAGAGAGAGAGAG
>NW_026267191.1:448585-452267 GCF_000697945.3 Frankliniella occidentalis | reverse complement strand
GAAGGGGAGGGAGGGGGGGAGCGTACCGGGCGGCAGCCGCGGCCGAGGGTGGGACCGTAGTATTGTTGAGCGGGGGCCTGACGCGACACTCAGGCACTCAGGCACTCACTCACTCACTCACTCACTCACTCACTCACTCACTCACTCACTCGGTCCCCCTGCGCCAAAGAAATTGTTTTCTGGTCCGCGCTTGGTTCTCTGTACTTATCGAGGGTAAAAGCTAGCTGACACCTTAAAGTTTCTTATATATTCTGTATGTTTAGTCAAAAGGTTTTTAAGGTATCATCTGCTAAAAATTCTGAAAATTCAGTAGATGTTTTTTTAGAATCGGCACTCTGATCTTGTATTCAGAACATTACTCAAAATTTTCTAAGTTTAGACTGAAAATCCAGACTTTTACTTTTTACTCTGAATGAGGTTTTCAGAGCAATTTGTCTGAATATTTTAAAGTATATTTTCAGACTATACACTGAATCCATAATTCAGAGTTATCGGTATGAATTTTGAGTGGAAAGTCCACCGGACAGGTGGATGAAGCACACCAGTAGCCGACGCTGATCCCCACGCAGGTAGCCGGCAGCCGAATGGTTAAGGTTGCGGCTTCCGAACCTGGAGGTTGGCGGTTCGATCCCAACCAAGGGCAGTACCGAATGAACAGATATATCTTCACCTGGACATAGCCCTCTACCCCCACAACTGTTAAGTCGCTCGCTATGTGTTCATTTTTAACATTTTCAAAAATATTTTCATACCGACTGTCTGAATTTTTAGACTAAGTGCTGAAATTTCAGCCCCGGGTGAAGTTTGAATTTTCAGACTACTGGTCTGTAAAAAAAACTTCAGATTTTAAGTACTGAAAATTCAGTATAAAACATTTGAAAACCCTGATTTGGGTACTGCGTACCGGCTAAAGAGGATCACCAGGGGACAAAAAAAAAAAAACATGCAGGGAAGGCTCTCCGCAGTGGTGCTGCTTGTACTCTTTTTAAAAAAGTAATGGAAATGGGCTTACTTAGTCGTACGCGATTTTTCAAAGTTGTAGACCGTTGGGTTTTCGCAGCACAATAATTATCTTAAAATTTAATAGCGTTGGCAGAAAAACCTCGAGTAGGAAAGTCAACACTGCTAAAATAATACCGGCAATGTACGCCGCAAATATAGGCATGGCATTAAGTAAGGAAATGGGTTTTTCTTCCGTTGCTTGCGGGAGAGTATTGGTATGATTCCGATCGTAACGAAAGCCACCCGCCGCGCGAATACGCCCAAAAATTTTCCGAAGGGGTACTTCGAACGGAGACCCTTTTGAAGTCACAAAACTAGAATGAGGTCTTCTGATCATAGGCGGCACAAAGGTATGTATCTTAGTTAACACTTCTTGCACTTTTTTTCCTGACTTCACCTCTTCGTTCCTAATCAAAATGTCATAATTATGCTTGCCTATCAGCAAACTAGCATTCCTTCGAGTTACAATGGTTTCAATACCAACATTAATGGAATGTCGAACTATTCTATCTTCTGTCAAACCATAAAGGCCAAACTGAATGGCATTGGATACTTTAAAATAGTTATTTTCCACCAGCAAAACCAAATCACTTTCCAGCCAGTCCTGCCAGGAGTTGATCTCTCTGTTTTGAGGAGGAACTGTGATGAAGCCCAGGAGCTGCCCCTGATACGCGGCAACCACAACCACGCAGGTCAGCAGCCACCCTCCGAGGATGGCTATCTGCGGCCCAGCCCGCCTGTCGTCCAACGGCTGCCCCAGCAGAGGCGAGAGCGTCTGAAGCACTAGCTCCTGGACACTCTCGTCGCGACGCAAGAGGTACAGACAGGCCACCACGGCGAGAACCACGGACGCAAGGGCAGCCCAAACCGCGGGAGTGTACTCGCCGGTTAAGGGGTAGAGGAAAGGGCGCGGTTTACCTGCACCAGCAGGCACTAGTAATATAGAGGAATCACTCTCCCAAGGAAATGAACTTAAATAATCGTGTGTCGCATGATCTACTACTAGAGCCCGTTCTGGAAACGCCAATACGTCAAGGCGGCACGTGTCTGCTGCGCTAAACGGCCTCAAGACCTCGGTTGTTAAGCCAACCTTTGTCTGAAACACTAAGCCGTAGGAGTCTCTCAATAACCGCAGTACCTCATACGCCTCTGTCCTCGTGTAATTATCTAATGTAGCTGTACCATTGACATAATATTCAAACATCTCTGCGAGTAGAGGCTGTCCGTTCGGTGGGGGCTGCCAGGAGGCGCAGAGGGGCGGGAAGATGGGCACGTGAGGGGCCGACCAGCCAGCGGCGGGCGACCAAACACCAAGCAGTTCGCCAGTTACCAGGGATGAGGTACGGGCCATGTCAAGAGGCATTGGAAAGGAAAAGACGTGCGTCGTTCCTCTTGGTTGTGTCGTCAACATCAAGCGCAAGAACCTGTGGCCTATGTCCGGAACTCTGGGAAGTTCATCATCGGCCTCGATGTTCGAATCAGATGATATCCAAAAGATGACGCGCGTTCTGAGCGGAAAGGATATTTTGTGACCCGCTCCACCGATGCGGAGCACAATGGACGCAGACGGCATCATCGCAGCCAGGAAAAATGGCTGAAACTGTAAACGAAACATGGTAATTTAATCATCCCCAAATCAAAAAGTTGATAAACCATATATTTTTAACGATTTTCTTCTCTGTAAGAATTGCATTCTTAATGGTATACGCATAAGATTTCCTGGCACAATACCTTTTCCACGCTTTCTTTCGTCGGAGTAAACACATAGATCGAAGCAACGCTTGGAAATCGCCGAAGAAATTCATCCAGCCAATCGGTTTTGCCAACTACGAACAAGCGCGGTGGGAAGGCAGGTGAATCATTGTCAGCCCGTTGGAACAGGGGAGGTATGAGATCCAGGGCGCACGGGACCTCGGGGTGACGTACCACACGAGACTTTAGAACCTAAACAAGATACACGGATTCAAACATTCTTCAAATATTTCCCCATGCTCGGCGTGTGCACAATTTCACTGGAAACACTGGAAAAACTAATGTTACATGCGTCACATTTCAAGTGTGATGTCCTTCGCATGTCGCATGTGGGGTGTGGCCGCATTTTTGGTCACGTTTGTGGTCTGAGCTCCTATGTGTTCTGCCTATACCTTCTTGGCTGAAGTCGCATCAATGGGTGTGAACGAAACTCAGGTCACATTACGTGGTGTGACCCATACCGGTCAACACCAATTCTTGTGGCACATGTCACATTAGTTTTTCCAGTCACTGTGAAAAATAGTAGGTAGGTTTACAGGAAAATTTTCTTTGACGCAAGTTGTAAAATTATAATTTGAAATCGTAAAAATACATGCAGTACGTATCGACTTAAAATCCATTGGCGAGTAAAAAGTCTAGTCTGCTCTCGTAAATTTACAACTTAAATTATATTTCGCGTTTACAATTTTTTTTGTAAATTTACGACGATATTTTTCACAGTGGTGTTTTGGCTGAAACATTTATCATATGCTCTTCATATACAATCTGATTCAGTCTTGTAAGGCGCACGGGGCGCACGAGTAGGACCTCTTGCTCGCACTCACACACACCGCACTGTTCCCACCGGACCAGAGTGGCCCGAATAAAAATATAATAAGTAGTAAATTTACGAGAGCAAATGTTTTGCGCGCCAATCGGTTTTTTAAGT
>NW_026267191.1:441424-442324 GCF_000697945.3 Frankliniella occidentalis | reverse complement strand
GATTCTCAAACACACAACTTATTTTCACAATAGGAGAGAGGGGGGGGGGGGAGGAGGGAAGGGAGGGAGAGCAGGAGAGAGAGAGAGAGACAGAGAAGGGGGATTTTTCACACTTTTTGTTTCGTGCTCAGCTCGCTTCGGTGGCCAGCCGCAGGCGGTAACACTTTCATCTGAAACGTGATACTTTTCATGTCCACTTTGCACTTGTGAATGTGCACTTTGCATGACTGAGCTAAAAAACAACTACCACTCTGAAATTGTCCAGTTATTCCCAGTCCGACTTAAAATCTACGAATTGAAATCGCGTTCATCGAAAGCTGTCACCTGTGGAAATTGTACTTGTAAACTGCAGGGCCGGTTGGAATAACATTTCTAAACTGTTAATTTTAAGTGCGACGTCTTTTACAATAGCAAATAAGACTGTCAGTCATATTTAATATTTCAAGGTTTTCTGGTAAAAATTCGAAAGAATTTACATGAAGCGTGTCTAAAAATAACAATTTGAAATTGTAAAATTACAAGTATTATGTGTATCGACTTTGAGTTCACCGACGACCGAGTTTCTTACAGGGCTACTTGGCTCGCCCTCGCGGGCGCCCGAAAGCTAGGCCACGCGCTCGCACCCGCGTTTGCCGGGCTGCCTGTCCGACGGGCGCCCGCCGCCACCCCGCGCCCCCATCCCCATGCCCACTGCTGCTGCCGCTGCTGCAGTGAGCCAGTGAGAGAGCTTCCCTTTTCCCTTTGCCCTGTAATTTTCTCGTCACCCTCCTCAAGCTGGCGGGTAATCCCCTCGTAATCCGTTCGTCGCTTGAGGGGGGAGAGGGGGAGGGTCCCTCAAAACGAGAGGGACTCTTTAGGTACTAGAATGGGACTGATTCGGGTGTTTCCTTTCTATTAGGG
>NW_026267191.1:439922-441374 GCF_000697945.3 Frankliniella occidentalis | reverse complement strand
TAAGTCGAAACGTACGGCATGTATTTTTAAGATTACAAATTTGAATTTTACAACTTGCGGCAAGGAAAATTTTCCTGTGAACCTTCCCACTATGTTTCGCAGTGTAAGGTGTCTTACCGTGACCGCATCGGCCGAAGCTTCCCCTGCGGCTAAGCAGAGCAATGCCACTGCTAGTGCCGCACTACCAGTCGACATGCTGGGCCTGCTGGGCGCTCTCTGACTCGGTTGGAGTCGGTGAGGCACTGAGCAATGGACAATCGATGTTTAACGATGCGCACGCCCGCAGAACAAAATCACTCTCAACTATCGGAGCTCCAACGAGGCCTTCACTTACAACTTTAAAACCTCGTCACATGTAACGCGCGTGAGAGTGCCGTGGTTCCTAGCAGAGAAAAACAACACGTACAGGAAAGCTACACTGCAATCGGTGTCTCTATTATCGAAGGTGGAAAAGGGGTGGAGGTTCGCGGTCGGGGGGTATTTAGGGTGATGAAGAACTTTCTGAAAAAAACTTAAATCAAATCATACAGAATAAAATTGTCTAGAGTCTGTTTATCAAACCGTGCGATAGCTTTAAAAATCTAAATCAAGAATCTATCTTGAAAGCAGATGATATAAGTTTAAGAATATTAGGTCTGTTTCCAATTTCCTCTCATATTTAGCTGTCATTTGTTTATGGTTGCTTGTTACTTGCAATTTTGTAATTCGGGGTACTAGCGGCGCTGAGGAGGAGAAAAGGCGCGGGCATCGGTGGGCTAGTATTGTTGTGCAGGGACGGGGGGACGGGGAGCCTGTAGTATTGTTAGACAGGGTAAGGGTAGGGGCCTGGCGCGAACCTCAGCCACTCACTCACTCGGACACGGTTCCCCCAGCGCCAAAGGAATTGTTTTCTGGTCTGCACTAAGTTCTCTCTACTCATCGAGAGTAAAAGCTAGCTGACACCTTAAAGTTAATTCCATATTCTTTATGTTTAGTCAAAAGGTTTTTAAGGTATCATCTGCTAAAAATACTAGCTGGGACTGATATGAAGTATCACTCCATTAATTTGCTGTGAGGCACAATCAGTCTCACACAATTTGGTGCGAGGTTTGTTTGCCCCAAACCGTTTGGTGAGGTATTTTACCTCACACCATTTGTGTGACGTGGAGCTAAACAACCTGACCTGGGACTGGGACAGCTTAAGGATGCCCCTCTAACAAGAACAAAAATTCTAACGCTAACGCGTTAATCGGCCCCTGAAGTTTTAACGAACAATCGTATGCATACGAAGAAATAGTCATTTAATTAATTTAGACGTGGGTTGAACATAAAAGTGAGGAGAGTACATCACTCAATTTATCCAAAAACATGAACAGAGTTCGTTTGCAAAGGTTGGTACCATTGTTAGAAGCCACGCCTCCTTTACCCAGGATTTTCGTGGCCACGCCCATTTCTAAACAAACTGTGCAGCTT
>NW_026267191.1:437558-438259 GCF_000697945.3 Frankliniella occidentalis | reverse complement strand
CCCCCCCCCTCGCCCTTTCCCCTGTTCTTCCGCTCCTGTGCTTCATTTGTATTCATTCATTCGTTGACCGCTCCCGTCCCTTCCCCCCTTACGTCTGGGATGTAAAGCCCCTGGAGCGTCAGGAGAGAGAGAGAAAGAGACAGAGAGAGAGAGCATCCTCTCCGGCGTACAGCCCAATCCAGAGTCGATCAGCTGGGCGCCGGATTCAATTTGCTGACCTCTCGATACACAGAGAGAGAGTGTTGGATGAGTTGGGAGGGGGGAGGGGGTGGACCCCCGCCCCTTTCCAGGCTTGCAAAATTTGTCGTGACAAGATGCAGTGGTAGAAAACCCTGGGGGTCCACGGTGTGACAGCGAATTCACTTTTCAAAAATAAAACTCCTCACAGTGCCTCTACAAAATATCTAAACAAATTTCTTGTAACTACCCAGCTACTACATTTGTTTGGTTAAAATGTACAAGTCAGCTGAAAAAAAAGTCCAACATTCAGAGTGTAGATTCGTTCACATGTGCCATGTATGAAGCTGTAAACATTTCCCAATCCGTTACTGTGCACCCGAATCGATTTCGCAGCAGCTCGCGGCCCTTAGCGATTGAGCGACAGCGACACACTTGTTTGCAGGGTCGCTCCCCGGCCGGCGCGGTGCATACGGTCTCTCGCACGACCGCCGCCGCCCCCGCCGCCCCCGCCGCCCCCGCCG
>NW_026267191.1:435164-437508 GCF_000697945.3 Frankliniella occidentalis | reverse complement strand
CTCTCTCTCTCTCTCTCTCTCTCTCTCTCTCTCTCTCTCTCTCTCTCTCACTCTCTCCCCCCACTGCCTTGTCGCGCGCAAGTTTCAATTATTTGAGCGTCGAAACGACTTGTTGGTCGAGTCGATAGAACTAAAGCTGAGACTGGAACTGAAACAAACTCGGCCATAGCTAACATTGGCAGGGTGTCCGCCCGGTGGGCCCAGCTCGTGAGCCCCCTGAAGCTGACAACATTGAAATGTCAAAAAATTGTTCTCAACATGTGTACATTCAAAAAAAAATTAAGGCCGAAATGTGGACGTTACTAAACAGGTCCCTGTAAAGTTATGTAGGGAAAATATAAATTGTAGGCTAAAATGAAAGGTGATGTGGCTATTCGGTGTGCACAATGTGCTGTATGGGGATTGCACAGTTGGTTGCATTGGAGTACACTTCCCCCTCCCTAGCGACGGGCACGGCTCCCCCGGGCAGGAAAAGAGATTAGCAGAACATTAACCTCTTTCAATCGTGTGAGATTTAGCAGTTCAAAATGAATATGCAACTGTATCTATCAGCTGGACCAAAAACGGAGTAAACTAAAACGAGCTTTTACCGCGAGGCTTTTTGCGAGACGCGAGCGTAGCGAGCTTCGAGCGAAAAGCCGAGCCCATAGAACCAAAAACGGCCCAAAGCCGATGCCGATGCTCCGATGTGTCAGTCAAGAAAATAATTTTATTCTCAAATGCAAACAATATTTGTATGACTTGCATCAAGCAAAGAGAGTATCCAATAAAGACGCGGCAAATCGCTAGAGCAGCCGCGTACGCGGCAGTAAAGTAAAGACTCGACCAAAGACAGTCCTAGACTGGAGCTAGTTATTTGACATTGGCTGCGAGCTGCATGAGAGAGCCCAAGCCAATCCCGGCCGCGGCAGGCCAACGGCATGCATAATCGCTGAGCGAAGCTCAGTCCAAGTCGCTGAGGAGTCAGGCGGTGTCTCCGTCGTGAGTCTGTCCGTGTCTCATTCACTCGATGGACTAAGAAACGGCTCCACGAATGACGAAATGCGAGTTTGTTTAAACATTGACATTTGTGGGGGCAGTTTCAAATGCATTTACTTTGACGATTTGTTTTGTTTGAAATATTCGATCGCTTAATTTGAATTCGCGCTTAGTTTGTTGGTATGTTGGCAGCACTGCACTCGAGTGGGTAAAGTGCGCAAACGGCTCCGGCGCTCACTTCGCGTCTTTGATACTCTCTCACAAGTGATTAAAATGTCAGATTGTCAAACCGAGTGTGTTTCTTTTAGTTTTAAAGTTGCGGAACTCGACCTACGAAGTTTCACGAGTGTCCGGTGAAAAGAAACGAAAGTGTTATTTTGGATGGTTTACGTGTTTACTTACGTAAGTTGAAGGGGGGAAGGGGGTAGTGGTTCGGGAGAAATGTGAAAAACAACAACTATTGTTTAGAGTTTATCTTGAAAAAAGCAAACGAAAATGTTTTATGCTCCAAGACGATCGAAATCGAAATGGCAGAGTTATTACCCCCCCAATTTGACAATTTGGTCGTTTTTGCACACATTTACCCCTTTGGGGGCTAATAACTTTGCCATTTCGACTCTGATCGACTTTCAGCATAAGACATATCCTTTTTAATTTTGAAAGAGGAAACCAAATCTGTAATTGAACTTTTAATTTTGTAACCTCCAAAATATTCCAAATTTTCAATTTTGTTATTTTAAGAAAATGTAATGGTGTTTACTTGTAGAATGATTGGAAGTCACCTAATCTTTCAATATGACATGTTAAAACGATTCTCAAACACACAACTTATTTTCACAATAGGCATGGACCTGCAAGGAACCGAACAATATTATAGCCAATATCGTTAACTCAGGTAGGATAGGTCCATCGAAATCAGAACAAGGTATATCGTTTTCTTAAATTGAGTAGCTTTGTCTGGAGTTGCATTATGTTCAATGATATCCAATAAAATGGTGGGAGCATTGAAACTAAACTGTATGATACAATACATCATACATAGAACTTTCAATTAAATATACTTCAGTGACTCGTGATTCTTTAAATGCCTCGGAAAGAGCTGATAAAAATGAATGGAAGAGCGACAAGTTATACTTGTCGTAGGAGAAAAGTTTAAATGTGTTTTGAAATCAAATTAAATATTAGAGTATTGAATTTCACTTCAAGCAGAGGCAATCTAACAGAATTTCATCTTTCATAAAAAGCCACTGTTACAGTAATGTGCTTATCAAACAAATTAACTATGTATTTTAATGAATAGAAAACAGACTCCCCAGTATCAACCTTTTCTAGTGGACTTCCAAATTTGTTGTATTGCATAGTAATT
>NW_026267191.1:433309-434693 GCF_000697945.3 Frankliniella occidentalis | reverse complement strand
GTTGCCTGCCTACTAGGCGGACCCTCATTTGTTCTAGTTTTGTTTTATATTTTTTACGTCTTCTTTTATATTAATGCACTTCGCTCAGCTACCCCGTGCATAATGATAACGCACGGGGCCCTACGTCATAAAACAAAAATGAAACAAACCTAAAAGGGAGGAGACGAGAGGGGAGAAAAAGGGGAGAGCAGAAGTGGAATCTCGGGTCAGTGACTGGAGCCGCCCGCGCGGCGGCGGGGGTGGCGATGATGCCTTGCCTGTGGTGGATTTAGCGCCGCTAATCAGATCGAGGAGTGTATGTGCCGCAGTGTCGGTGGGGAGAGAATACTGAGAGGGGGGGAGACAGGCAGTCAGGGGTAGAGAGGTGCCTTAGTAAAGAAAGTACGGGTCTGTTTTACTCAGATTCGTTCGGCAAAGATATGACGGGAGCTCGGCGGCGCGCCTGTGACACTCGGGGTTGGCCGCCCCACAGTACAAGCATGCACTGTGGGCAAGATGTTGCCTGCCCATCAGGCGCTATGAGAGGTAGCATAAGCATAGTGCGAACGAGGGGGAAGTAACTTCTAGTGTACACGGTTCACGAGGGAAATAATACCTTTAGTATTCAGGCGATATTCAGTGACTATTCAGTGACTTTCAAAATTAGAGTGTGTTCAAAGTGCACCAAATTTCGGTGTTGGTGCCCCCTCGAGGGCGTAAGCGCTTATGGCCGTTTTCGCAACGACTTACTTTCTGGATGGTCTCTTATGCGGGGTCGACCATAGAAAGAGACGACACTGGTGAGAAAAAGACAGAAACTTAGAGCCATTATTTAAATGTGCAAATTTTCAGTACCGTTAGCACCTTTAGGGCACTTTAGTCTTTCCTAGGTTGCTGTTACTTTAAAATCCTCTGAGGGTCAGGCTTCAACCGAACACAACGAAATGGGCGTGGGTGTGGAGTCCTACTTTTGTTTTCGCAGAATACTTACAGTAATCTCAACAGACATGTGCGAAACAAGTAACACAGTAACACTGATTTGAAACTCACCGGCGATTAGGTTTTTATTTGATATCCTCTTGGTTCAGCACTGTAGGTTCGGACTGCACCGGCGTTGTACTGCAGATTCCTTGCGTCAACGGGTCGGACATCAGAGGGATTACTCACTGTAACATCAGCAAAGGGATTTCACTGCAACACCAGCCGAGGGATTTACCATGACGTAATGATGTACAACGCCTGCACCACACCACACTACACACTTCGCGTCGAGCGCGCGTCAACCGTCCGGCCCGACAAAACGATCGACCGAGACCCTCCCGCCTCGGACCGACCCCAGAGAGGCGTTTCATTGTTCCCTCGGTTGTGTATTTTCGCCTCTTTCCTTTCTATCTAGCCCCCCCCC
>NW_026267191.1:425858-429144 GCF_000697945.3 Frankliniella occidentalis | reverse complement strand
GGGGTGAGGAACACGTACAGCGGCCGCGCCACCAGAAGACGACAGCGCCACGACAACGACCTAAATTTTTGAGTGAATTTGCAACTTTTTACGTTGTTTTTCGCCCCGCCTCCCCCCTTTTCTTCTCTTTTGCTCCCCATTGAGGCAGAATGCCGGCGCTGCTCCCTCACCGCACAGCAGCGCAGGGGCGGCATCTTTTGGTGACGAGAACGTTTACTTACCCGAGCGGAAATTGCGGACAATATGAAGAAGGAGACTCTCGCTCCCCCCCTCTCCTTACTTCCTATATTCTTCCCCCTCCCCCTCTCTCTCTGTCTCTCTCTCTCTATCTCTCCCCCTCTCTCTCTCTCCCTCTCTCTCACTCTCTCTTGCTCTTCTGCTCCTTCCACGCGCCCACCAGGAGTGAACTCTTCTCCCGTCGAGCCGCCGGCGGCGGCTGGTTCAGATGAATATTAAATCATAGCCATCGCCGTCTCCCCCTTTGGAAGAGGCAGAAAGGGAGACATAGAGGCAGAGAGGGAGAAACAAGGAGAGAGAAATAGAGCAAAAGAGCCAGTGTTATTTAAACCTATAGGTTTAGGTTAGGTTAGGTTAATGATAAGTTTCATTTTGATGGCTGTGTGCATCAGTGGATCGTGCGTCACATTGGTAAGAATAAAACTGTGCGTCTCTTTACCTTATTCGTCTAATGGAATGAAATTCTCACTGCCCCTCTGTTCTCTTAAATACGAGCAGGTCTCTGCGCGTGGCTGTTTGGGATTCAACAAGGCTTTAATCAACCAGATGCGTTACTTTAGAGTATCTACATTTTTGTGGTCCTCAAACATTATTGGTCTATAGGGAATCGTCGTTTTTGAAGGAATTCATCATTGCATAGCTCAGGTATCCCGAAATGAAATATGTCGTGTGGCACGTCTCCGGAAGCATTTTTACGCGTAGATTGCATTTCCGCCCGAGGTTTTCAAAAAATTTGCATCCAAAAGGCTAAAACCGGAAATTTCACTTTTTGCACCATTTCCCCATAAGAGTTCTATGTTAAACTTTGACAGCCTGGCGGGACCTTTTCCCGTGCTCCGATCAGGTCGCCATTAGGCTCAAAAATCTTGTATTTTGACGTAGCACGCGATGGCACTACAGGCCCTCGCGATTTCAAAACTTCGTGCAAAACGCCGTCCTCTAGCCCTTGGCCTTTCTCTCGGCACGGCGGGCGCAGCAGTAAGCATCGTGGAGCTGCAGCGCACCGCGCAACACTGACACTGACTGACACCACCTCGCCACGGGGAGGAAGGGGGAGGGCAGGGGAGAGGGGGGAGGGGTTGTTGCGAAAGGGGGCGAGGCGGGTAAAGGACGGTAAAATTAGGCAGGGTGTATGCAAACTGATGAATTTTAATTAGGTGTAGCCGTGCCCCGACCACACCCCCTAGGCCGTCGGCGTGGCGGCACACAAGTCAAATCCCCCCTTCCCCCTCCCCCTCCTCCTCCTCCTCCTCCTCCTCGTCATGCCCCTGCTTTTCCTGCTCGTTTCAACCCTTTTGCAAGTTGAGTCCATCTATCATCCTGGCTGGGGCGCGGCGACCCACCTGCAGCGGAACACACACACATAGTGGATTGCGCGCGCGGCGTGGCGCAATGCCTATTTGTGGAGCACGAGAATTACTAAAGAAGTAAAAAAAAAAGAAGAAAAAAAGGGGGGGAATAAGGCCGATCCGCTCGGTATAGTAGTTGCGCCGGATACGCGAGGGGCACAGCAGCGCGCCGTCCTCGTCGTCCCGCCTGGTCTCACAAAAGGCCGGCACAAAAGGTGAGGCAGCCGCATGGTACGGCGGTACAGCCGCGGGCACCAGTAGTAGCCACTGTGAAAAAAAGCGTCGTAAATTTACGATATATTTTGTGACTAGTATTTTAAAAATTATTTACATAATCTATTTACATTATCAATATTTACAAAATAAGTTGTAAATTTTTGACATCTCACACTTGCTCGTCGATGTATTTCAAGACGATACATGGTGCTTGTAGTTTGACATGATTTTTTACAGAAGCCTGCACGACCAACCCCCTTAAAGGAGCAGTTACGCCCTTTAGTCGCAATAACAGCGCGCGCAGAGCTCGCTCTGTTCGCTTCTGCCAGTTCCTCAAAAGGTTATTGCTTTAATGGAAGTTACGGTGGCTTGTCTGACACATGCTGCCTTTTGCACACGCATGAATTCCTCATCCAATAAGATAGTGAGTAGGCCAGCCTCAGTCTGACTCCGCTGTTCCTGTTCCCTTCCTCCCAGAACGCAGGCGGACACAGGTGTCGGCTCAGCATCCCCCCCCGGACGTGCGCAACAGTCGATCAACACCCCTACTCCCGGGCCGGGACGCTGCCCCGGAGGCGGAGAGCGTCCAGGGCAAGATGAAGGAGGGCCTAAGAGGGGACCAAGTGAGGGAGGGGGGGGGGGCGAGTCCACTACTGCGAGTGAGTAAAGTGGCAGAAAACTTACGACTGACGTCCCGTCACGAGTAAAAGTACATGTGCACTGCGGAGATGCTGGGTCAAACCTTTTTTTTTTTTCGTCTCGGACAAATTTGTAAGCAGCAAGGCATGATTTCAACAAATGCATCAAATTTGAACAAATATAAATGAGAAAATCAATAAGGCAGGAAGGTGTGGGAAAAATATGATCAGTTAAACTCGCGTACAGATAAAAGACACAAATCCATTTAGTATGGAACACTGAACTACAAAGTTAAAACGATAGTTGTTGACGTGTATGATTCGTTACGGAGCACTCTAGAAAAGCTAATGTTACCGATAGGAAACGTCATCATGTGACCAAGCCAGGTAACCTTTCCCGATGCAACCTACCCCACGCAAAAGGATAGGGCTACATCACAAACAGGTTGCATCACCAAACGTTTCTTGGTTTGGTTGCGCCAAGAAACGTTCTCTCGGTAACATTAGTTTTTCCAGTGCAGGGGCGTGATTTTCAGTCATGGAGGGGGTAAATTGAGGGACGAGGAAAAAGGGTGGGGGGTTAGGGAATGTAAGGGGAGGCGAGCGTTTGCAGTTCGTCTGCACTGCAACGGGGGCAAAGAGGCGTATGAAAGGAAGGGGATGGTGAGGAGGGCGGGGCGAGTTCCCCCCCCCCCCTCTTCCTTTCCATCCCGAGCGCAACAAAGTGTGTTCAAACTGCGCGGCCGGCCGCCGCCGGGGCCCGAGCGGGCCGAGGCAAGTTTGAGACTCAATTCCCCATTTCAGCTCATCAAGTATTCTTAAAGCGTCTTGGAGAGGGTAGGAGGG
>NW_026267191.1:418703-421333 GCF_000697945.3 Frankliniella occidentalis | reverse complement strand
CGTCCGACCCAACACTGAGGCCTCTCTCCTCTCTCTCTCTCTCTCTCTCTCTCTCTCTCTCTCTCTCTCTCTCTCTCTCTCTCTCTCTCTCTCTCTCTCTCTCTCTCTCCCTCTCTCTCTTCCCCCCCTCTCTCTCCTCTCTCTCTCTCACACACACACACCACACACGAGCAGAAAACCGCTCCTTCCTCCATCTGGGAAGAAGAATATCGCAAACAGAGCACATTGAATTTACGGGGTATTCTTCATAGATCAATGGAAATTTAACCAATAGAAAATGTGATAGGATTTTTAAGCAACTTTAAGCGATTTTTCATTACCCCGGGTTTTTTCCCTTGAATCAATGGAACTTCATTGATTCATGAGATAATTCTAAAGATTTTCTTTCCTTTTAACTAACGGAGAGTTAACGCGGACTGCCTCCGCAACCCCCCTTCTTCCCCCCTTTCTACGAATCGATCTCTGTGGTGGGTCCCAAAGGGCGTTAAAACAATATAATAAGACCCTGCTGCGCATTAGGGAGGAAAAGGGTCCAAGTAAAAGCCAAGGGGAAGGAAGGGCTGTTTGGCGCGGGAGGGGACGGGAGGAAAGTGGCGGGGACTCGTGTTTCAGGAGGAAGTTTAGGCCGCCTCAAAATGCCTATCGTCTTTGACACGCGTGCGTATGAGAGAAGTCTAGCCTGGAGCAGGTGGTATAGTTGAAGTTTTGCGCCGTGACAGACCAGCAGGCCTGAGCATGAGAGCTTGCCTTGTTCATGGAAAAATAACACACTACTGTAAAAAATAACGGTCTACCTACGGTGAGATAACAGCGTGGATTTGACAGCATGGTACGGTGTGATAACAGCGTCTCACTGTTATTTTCACCGTAGGATGTGGCTATTGGCTATGTGGCTATTTACTTTTTAATCGAAATCACATCCTACGGTGAAAATAACAGTGAGACGCTGTTATCACACCGTACCAGGTACGGTCCAAGAACGGTTTGCCATTGGTTAATAATTGACGGTCCAAGACCGTTGTTAGACCGTAGGTTTTTCTCACAGTGTGCAGGGAAACCACCATAACTGTCCTGCTTTCAACAAAAATTTTTTTTTAATAAAAAGTCTTTGTTCGTAAAACGTTATTTGGAGTCACATTTTATTGTTCTTTCACCCGACGAGCAATGTGCTCGTGGGTTGGGCCGCTCGATTTCTCTCTCGCGGGTATTAATTTCTAGCCGGTTTGATTCCTCCACTGCTCTGTCCGCCCTTTTGACGGAACGACGACAACCCTGCTTACTCTGTTTGACTTTGGCAAAAACTTATCCAACTCGAAGTCTACAATCATTCCATCTAAAGTTTACTTATCCGGAGGGAGATAAAAATATATATGCGCGGGACCGAAGTATGGAGCAGCCGACAGAGGGAAACTTGTTAAAGGCGCGATCCGCCCTCTGCCTCTGCCTGCCGTCCCCGGGGGTTCCGGGGGTCTAATCTCTGTGACGGCAGCAGAGCTGTTGCACTGTGAAATGCGCGTCGCCAACTAAAGCCCTATTTGCCAGAGGATCCTCGTCGTTCATTTTCCAGACACTGTGAAAAATTTCCTCGCAAAGTTACGACAAAAAAATGTTGTAAAATTTACGGCGGGTCATTATTGCTTCTCGATTTATTCCAAGTCAATAGGAAGTTATTGTAATTTTACAACTTCAAGTTGTAATTTACGGACTCACATCATGGAAAATTTTCCTGTAAACTTAGGAGCATTTTTCACAGTGGAGTCGCGTCGCGTCATTCATGGCAAAGAATCCTCATTCTGCTTTTGCATTACGAAAGAGTTTATTTCACTCCCATCCCGCTACTGATTCTAATTTTGATCCTCTTAGTCCTCGCCCAAGTCAGTTTTCCTGCTGCTAAAAACATTATCTACACTGCAAAATGCTTGCAAAGAATAGGTTCGTATTGCAAACTATTTTCTTTGCAGCTTGCAAAGAATTTTCAAGCACCGTAATACGAACTAGTTCTTCGCAAGCTTACAAACTATTTCTTTGCAATGCAAACACATTGTTTGCAAGGATTCTGCCAGCTTGCAAAGAACTTCTTTGCAATACGAACTAATTCTTTGCAATACAATGCTCACAAATTCTTTGCAACGTTGCAAAGAATAAAGTTTGCAAGCATTTTACAGTGTATGAAAATACGAAATAATTTCTTTTTACATTACTGAATTTGTTTTTCTTTGATCAGTGAATTCTTACTTACAAAAGTTGCCAGTAATTAGTCGCTAATCCTGCTTCGTAAAATCGTTAGTATTAACTAAGAATAAATCAGTGCTGGTCTGTGCTGCAGCTCAAGAAAATCCAGGTCGAAAATCTTATTTACTTTGCACTACAAACTGTTATTGATCTGAGGGGCTCACGAATAAGAGTTATTTCTTCACAGTAAGGACGCAGTGCATGGCAAACATGAACACCAGCAACTCGACTCTTCCTACGCCACAAATTATTTTTCCTCATCGGAAAAAAAACCACTCTTTTTCGAGTAAAACATCAGATCGAGGAGTATTTCGAGTGGAAGAATCATGAGGGGCGTGCGTCGTTGGTATTAAACGAGCTATATGGGGCCCTCTCTCGTACACAGCTTCCCCCCCCCC
>NW_026267191.1:418067-418553 GCF_000697945.3 Frankliniella occidentalis | reverse complement strand
AGCGCAAGTAGATGCACTGAAAACCCCACCACCCTTTTCTCCTGTCTCCTCCCCCCCCCTCTCTCTCTCTCTTGTTCAAAGTGTTTAGGGAATAGATTTATTTTTGCAGTTGATAATATGCGCTTTCAAAATTGGGCTGCAATGAGGAGCTTTATCAAGACGACCAGGAAACAAAGATAGAACCAAGATATAACCAATTGGCTTCCACCACGGACAGAGGCGCAAGGGGCGAGGCAGAGCGGCGTACAGACTCCGGGCAGAACTTTATTATTTAGCACGTGATCCTACAGCAGCAGGTGCTTCGCCAAAGTTTTTTTTATGACTGCTTGCGCGCCGTACGGGAGTGGGTTGGGGGTGGTGGAGAGGGAGGGTGTGGGGGTTGGGAAGTTTTGTCTATGTGCCGAGAGGTATTTCTCTTTCATATCTCGCTTGCTGCTTTGTGTTTACAGAGTAGCGGAGCACATATAGGGGTGCAAAAGCGGGGGG
>NW_026267191.1:416794-418017 GCF_000697945.3 Frankliniella occidentalis | reverse complement strand
GTCGGTCTGATCTCAGCTGTTGCATGCATGGCGTCGCCCAACGACCAGCCAGCGGCAGAGCGGGCTCACCGCGCCCCACCACGCCCCGCCACGCCCCGCCACGCCCCACCACGCCCCGCCACGCCCCGCCCTGCCCGTCCCGCAACGCCACGCCGCGCCCTCGGGACATAAAAGCACCGGAGCGGACGGGAGATCAGATGGTACAGAGAGGAGTGGCGGGGCGGGGCGGGGCGTGAGCGTGTGTGAGAGCGCCTAGGCGAGGCACCCGCGCCCGCAGGGCGACCCCTCTCCCTCCTCCTTCCGACCCGTTAGGACCCCCGCCGCCTTTTGGGGAAGAAACACTCATCTCTTTCACTCGGGCAGCCCACCCCGGCACCGCCACGCCCCGCCACGCCCCGTCGGCACGGGGCCACCGCCCCGCGCCGTAAGCCCGCTATTCATCATGTGAGGAAGTGGTTTTTCGCCACGAAGCTCTAAGCAATCTGCCACCTATCTTCTTCGGGGAGGCGGGCGCGGCTCGGGGTTGCGGGAGCCGCAGGGCGGCTCGAGCGAGAGAGGGGACGCCGGCACTGCGACGTACACAATCTCGCGCAGTTGTGAGGTTCTCAGGATCTCAACCGCTCGTATCTTTCCGCTTTGAGGAAGCTAACATAGCGGGGGCCTACGCAACCGGCCGCAATATGTATTCAAACGGAAGAAAAAAGTTTAGACGTCAATTGCCTAAATTTTCATTTTAGAACTGTCTTAAATCTGTAATACTTTTTCGTGCATAATGAAGAAAAATAGGTCACGACGACATGGCGCGGAAAAGTCCACTTACTAACTTATTCGTAGTTTTGACAGCTTTTTTTGCCGGTGTCCTTGAGTTGAAGCCCCAAACCTCAACTCTAAGGGCCGAATCCAAACAAAATATGCGACAACGCAACGCGCAAAATTTACCAAACAAATAGAGAGTTGAATTTTTGTTTGAAAGCGAATCTAATTTATAACAACTATGCTGTGTAATATCTCCTCGTTTTTTAGTATCAATCCGTGCTATAAATAAAGCCTTAAAAAAAAGCAAAACAAATAAAATAAAACAATTGCACATATATAGCGCGTGTTCTTCGCGGCGGGGAGGACCGTGGGCGTTCGGCCAAAAGTGGAAGGCGGAGGAGAAGAGGCGGCGAATGCGCTCGGTGCGATACACTGCACAGGACGCACCGGCCCCTCCCCTCCCCTCC
>NW_026267191.1:414063-416499 GCF_000697945.3 Frankliniella occidentalis | reverse complement strand
CCAATACCCCCAGCGCAGCGTTTGCAACGCAGGTTCTTTACGGTAACTGCAACGCCAAACCATTTCCTTACGAACCCCCTCGCGCTTGCTTATTCGCGAATGTATAACGCTCGACATTCAGTAATTAACAACTATTTTATACCGCCCCCGAAAACACCAACTCGCATCATAGTTTCCCTTCCCTCAAAATTTTCGTAATACCGCTTCCCTGCACATTTCATAGCATAACTCTCCCAACTTCCTTCTCTCCTGGCTGTGCTGCTGCTCTCCCCGAAGAATGCTTCGTCTCTCTCTCTCTCTCTCTCTCTCTCTCTCTCTCTCTCTCTCTCTCTCTCTCTCTCTCCCTCCCTCTCTCTTTCTGCAGCAGCGACGGCGACGCCACTGGAATTCTCCAGCAGATTAAATAATAAATAAGCGAGGCTTCAGCCGCACCCTAATCAGTGGCTCTTCGCTCATTAATCCTTTTGAGGGGCCTAACTGCTTGTTAAGGCCGATCCGGCCTGATAGCCATTACCGGCGTGACGCTGCACCAAAAGCTGTCACCGATGATGAAAAATCAGGGAATAATCATTACCCCGCGCTGTGCTAAAAAGACGAGGGAAAAAAACGAAAGAAAGGAAAACATTAGTGAAAGTTTTCTTTTTGTCTGCCGCGAAAGCACTTTTGGAGGACGGCGACGACGACGGGAGTGAGAAATGCCGGCCAGCTCTTGAGGCCGTCCAGACAGCCAGCATGGAGGAGGAGGGGGAGGAGGATCCTCAGGACAGAGCAAAGGCCCTAGCAAGGCGTCGACAAGGGGGAGAGAGTTTGGCCTGCAAGAAGCAGCAGCAGCAGCAGCAGCAGCACCGCCACCGCCCCAACTTCCCCCTTCCTTTCTCAACCAGACGCAAAAAAATTCCCCCCTACCACCACCCTTTCCCCCGTCATTCCCCCCCACCCCCCTTTCCCCTCTACCCACGTGCGCGCGCCTGGAGCGTCCCTTGTTCGGCCGCTCCTCGTTCGCCCGCGTTATAGCGAGAAAGAGAATCCGCCGCGTCACTAACGCGCCGGTCTGGTGAAAGGGCCGTTCAAACGCTGTGCACTGCATTAGCTGATGAAATGTAAACAGTTTACGGCTTGGGGCACACACACGAAAACCGGCATGCATTTAGGGGTGCGTATACAGTTGAGAAGAATAGTCATAAGTACGCACAAAAGTTTCTATGCGTGATTATGTAAACTAATTGTACACGACTATGCAGAAATTGTAAAAAAGTTTGTCATGAAATCGTACATAATCTTATGGCTGTTTAAAAGATAGCACGTTTATGCACGCACAACACAAAATACATAAGGATATTTAGTGTGCTTGAGGAGGTCGAGAACAAAGGAGGGGTGTGGTGATGATGGTACTCTCCCTGAAATGCGCGGTTATAATGTCGAATGCTGAGCGCTGTTTCAAAAATGTTTACCGGCACGTGATTTAGGGGAACGGGAACGGGGCAGGGGAACTAACGATGGGGAGCATAAGCAGCACATTACGCATGTTGTTTGCTATTGCACGGCTATGCGGTACAGTGTGCGGTCAACGTCGGCCCTCGCCGCCGGGCGGTGCACCCTTTAGAAATAATTGTGCCCCCCTCATTACAGCACCCAGTAATGACGGACTGTTGTACACCGCAACAAATGTACCTCATTATTGTCGTTCCAAAACGAAGAGTAGCTGCAGCAGCAGAGCAACACACATCACTATTAAAAATTACAACAGTAAATAACTACAGAATAGACTGGTAGTTTTGAAAACAGTTTAATCCTGTAGGCTGGACTGTACTTTATCCTGGAGGAAAGTTCTTTTCAAGCAATGTCAGGTCTTTATCCCTAAAATACCAGTCGAACAGATTTTGACCGTAGTATGGAAGTACGGGACGATAAGTATAAATTCTGTTTCTGGGTAAAAAAAAATTAACAGTGAGGGCGCACCCTGCAAAGCCGATCACTCTAGGACTTTTAATATTTGCGCCACATTTGTAAAAGACATGTTCGTAGATGTTTTGTAATTTACCGTTCACAAAATATGTTGTGCGCGTAAAACATCGCACTTTTGCTCGTCAATGGATTTCATGTCGGCACTCAAGTGCATGTAAATTTACAATTATTTTGAATTGTAAAAAGTACGACACCTGCCATGGAAAATTTTCCTGTGCCCGCGGTATACAACAACTTCTGCAAAGTGTACAGTGGTGCATAGTGAGCCGAATCCAGGGATCTCACTGCTCCACCACAAAAGGTGGGCGTCATCTGCTTCCCATTCCCGTACACGCCCTTAAATGGAACATTTTTTAAAGGGGCACTGGGGACCTGCCTGTCTGTCCCAGAGATTGTCAGGGAGAGAGAGCCCCCGCGCGTCTCGGAGCAGCGACTGCTGTGTATGCCGCGGCGTAAGGGCGGGGTGGGGCG
>NW_026267191.1:412041-413974 GCF_000697945.3 Frankliniella occidentalis | reverse complement strand
GGTGCGGTGGGGCGGGGTGGGGTGCGCCCTGTTCGTGTCTGCTCGCTATATTTCCCCGGGGATGGCGCGCGCACGCACCGGCTGCATCCTGGGCCTCCACGTCCTCCACGTGCTCGAAGGCAGTCCCTTGTTTGCTTGCCGGCCGGGTCCGCGCGACCCGCGACCTCGCGGCGAGGGCACTCCAGGAGGAGGAGGCTGACAGTACAGACGGACATGCTGACGTTTATAGGATCGCTTGGCTGAACTGTTAAATTTTTTTTCAGGAATTTTATTTACAAGAAATGTCCGGGTATACTACTTGCCAAGACATATATATTCCATGATAAAATCACAGACTCTGTAAAATGAGAGAACACCAGTAACATACGTCACAGAGAAACAAAGAGGAACAGTTGAAGGCAGCGATACCGTCTGATGGTAATATGACGGTAATGTAACGGTAATGGTGAAAATGGTGAAGGTGGTGATAGTGTTCGTGGGAACAAATTGCGATAAAACATGTACGGCCAGCTGGCCGCAGCAGCCCTTGTCTGGGGCCAAAGGCTTGTAGACTGAAGGGGTTGGGGGGGGGGGGGGAGCAGGCTGGTCCTGGCCGGCCCACCCCCACGGGGACCCCACTACTGTGTGCGGACTGTTTGTTCAGGCGGTCAGACCGACTACTCGGCAAAAAAAAGCACATCCCGGAATTGTCTGGACAATCTCTGGTCAATCTCGAGACGTGATCAACTCTAACTGAAACCACATACGGTCTCTAAGCGATCGAATGAATGTGTGAGTTACACAAACGCTTAGAAACAATATTGTTTTCACTATAGAGCTGTTTTCAAAATGGAACCACTTATTTCGTGCAATCGTATGAAATCTATGAATTTTTTAAGACCATATGTTTCTTAGAAAGTTGTAGAAATATCAATTTCATAAAAAGCAGGGGTCCGTACTTAACATGTTTTTGGTCTTAAGTTATGAACTCTTGATGGAAAGGCAGTTTTTCCACCTGTAGCTACACCGACGATGTGAGTGTAAATAAATTCCAAGACCATAAGACACAGTACAGTACAGTCTGCAGCCTCACGGGTCCTCACTGCAAACTGGTTAGCGTCATAAGACGCCAAGATTTGACGTTCCATTGGTGAATGACGACAATTTCTGGCGTCTTTTGAGGCCAAAATCTGGCGGCGTCATAAGGCGTCAACCAGTTTTCAGTGCTTGCGTTTATGTACACGACGCTTTGTGAGCGAAAGGCGGCGGCGCGGGGCAGCTTAAGGACGCCGCAGCGACTTTAGTTAGAGAGAAGGCCGCGTGATGTACGGCGGGCGAAAGTACACCGCGGCGGTGCACCAGTGCGCGCTTTACGGCGAGAGGTAAATCAGCTGCGATCTACGTGACGATAGCGAGGAGGGGCCTTTTGCATGGCCACGGCCCGGCTATTAACGCGACGGGGACTCTAAAGTGTTTCGCGATCGATATCGCACACGCGTTATACACTATGGCTTCGGGGCTAAAAGCAGGAAACGGGCTGAGTTATCAAGTGTACACTATCGGAAATCTTTTATTAATAACAGTAGAATCGGCAAACCCCGCCCAAAATCAAGCCGGTGCTCTTTACTATTCAGACGACATTTCAAACAGTTCCAATTAATTGTACTCTCTCGCGCTCTACACTTTAAAAGAGCTTTTTTTTCTTGTTGCGAACTCCCGTAAAAATATCTGAGCTATTCCATAAGATATCATGTAATCACTGAAAAACTCAAAAACCACGACACAACCTTTACGAACGCACCGCCGTATAGTCTATACCGCGGGGGTGTATCCCTTCACCACTCCCTCCTCGTCTTGCTCCTATGCAAGAGTCAACGGAAAACCAAAACGGGATGATATTCCCCTCCCCCACCCCGCCCCGCACACGTGCGCTGCATCCCAAGACTGCGGGGCG
>NW_026267191.1:409463-410032 GCF_000697945.3 Frankliniella occidentalis | reverse complement strand
CGCGCGCGCGATGATAGCAGCGTGTCCCGTCCGCACCCTCCTCGCAGCACGCCGCTGCATCCTCACACGCAACTCTCGGCGGCAGCTGCTGCACACTAATACACCCTTGGGCGCACAAGTCAGCACTCGAAGCAGCAGTAGTGCGTCGTCATGCGGTGTGGGGGAGTCGGAGGTAAAAGTCGTTATGCCCATGCTGACGGCTCAAATAAGACGTTCGCGCGCCCTTTTTTGTTTTTGCTTCTCATAAACTGGACTGAAAACGCAAAGTGCGTGAATGCCACACACTTGGTGTGTGCATGTCCATTCGTGTACTTAGTGGGGTGAAAGTGTCATGAGTTATATTTAGTTCCGAAATTCACACGCTTGGTGCCTATCCATGTCGTGTACAAATGGGCATTCACACACCAACAAGTAGTGTGCAACGACATTCACACACTTGGGGTTTGCTGGAGATAAAAGTCCACGCAAACTTAAATAAAATAAAATTAGAAATCGCTCAGGCCTTAAGGCGGTCTTGCATATGGAAGAGGTGCCCTGCTGCAGGGTGGCGGCGGAGGGGAGGGGCTGCG
>NW_026267191.1:405687-407673 GCF_000697945.3 Frankliniella occidentalis | reverse complement strand
CCGGCCGCAGCAGGGTGACTCGTCTCAGCGCCTACCGGGTAGGCAATGCGTGCGCACGCCTGCTCGCCGACTGCCTACCTACTAGGCGGCCGGCCGCAGCAGGGTGACTCGTCTCAGCGCCTACCGGGTAGGCAATGCGTGCGCACGCCTGCTTCGCACGTCCCTACCTCCCAGGCGCTCCCAGCCGGGACCATTTTTCTTTCAACCCCGCGCCGGAACGGAACGGAATGTGTCGACAGGACAACGAGGGAGGAAGTGAGACGGAAAGAGAGAGAGTGAGAGAGAGAGAGAGAGAGAGAGAGAGAGAGAGAGAGAGAGAGAGGTCACAGCAGAGCGACAGAGACAACACACGGAAGCAGCTCACACGGTCGTCGCCGAGGGGGACCCGAGCCGACCCCTCCTGCCTGGCACACAGTTGAAAACATCATTAACCCGAAATGAAGCCCTCTTCCGCCCCATTGCCCACCTCCCGGCAGCAGCCGCTCGGGAGAGAGAGAGAGAGAGAGAGAGAGAGAGAGAGAGAGAGAGAGAGAGAGAGAGAGCAGACACCGCATTGCTGGCATTCCTGCCCGCAGGCGGACAGGCTCTAAACGAACGTTAGGACGACCCCCGCCACCACCAACCCCCTCCTTCACCACGGCGCCCCGTGAAAGGTGGCTGATTAAGCCGTCTGGTATAACTTCGGCCACGACTGCGGTGGCGGGGCGGGGCCGGGCGGACACGGCCCGGCTGCCGATGTCACTTCTTTGGAGGACCCCTTTGCTGCTTCTGCTACTGCCACTGCTTTCCTTTGCTTCCCATCTCGCTTCCCCACAAACCCGCGGACGACCACCGATTCTGAAAGTACCATGGGGGCCCATGCTGACCCCATGGTGCATTTTAACACTTGCTAAAAACGAGTTAACCTTTTTGCCGTATTGCAATAATGTACAACACTATTATGTATTATGTACAATACTATACAAAAACATTTGTTCCTTTTACGGAAAAAAGTTCAGGCTCAAAAATGTTGTTACAACAACGATTTTAGGATGTTTTAACAAAAAAATTATTTCTATGAAACTTTTTGAACCGCTTCAGAGTTCTTCGACGACCAACAGTTGTGGAGGTTGTGGATCAGAAATTCATCTTATAACTTGTATAACGTTAATTTACAAACATCATGTCTAAACCATCAATTCAATTTTTTTTTTAAATTAACAAGTTTGTTTTTCACAGTGTAAAACTGTTTCTAGCAGTGCGCCCTCTGCTGCTGGTCGGCCGGCCAGCTCTAAGGGCCTGCTGCTGCAGTCCTCCTAGAGCGCCCGGCCGTCGCTGCGGCACTCGGGCTACAGCCGGCGACCTGATACACTGCAAAACACTCAGAAGCGCCAGTAATTCGACCAAACTAATGGGGCTTGACGGTGCCCGCCTGCTGGGCCTACGCTTTGTTCTATGGATGCGTAAGTCTTAAAAAGTACATGCCACAACGAATCCCTGGCCCCGACGACAATCAAAACCCATCCATTCTTAAAATTAGTTTATGGTTCATTTGCCGTTCGAAGCGAAATTTGTTGGATCCTAACATACACGCACTAAAAGCTTATGGACATTTTTATTCATAGCTTACTAAGTTCGTTCTGTGTACGTGCTCGGCTTACGCATTTTTTAATACGCCGGTATGAGCAAACGGTCCTCTTATGCGCGCAAAAGTGTGTCTTTTTCAGAAAGTGGGGTAGGGGGAGGAGTTAGTTCTGACGCTAGGACACACATGTGCCTTGATATGGTGAGGCCGAGTCTGTCATTAGTGAGTGAGTGTGGTAGTGGTAGTGAGAGTGTCTGAGAGAGAGCGAGGAAGAGACAGAATGAGAGAGTGATCCGGAGAGATTGATTGATTGATTGATTGATTGATTTATTTAAGGTAGTGAATTACAAAAGGGCTACAGAAATGTTTGCCCCACTGGCGTAAAACCTACCGCTCTCATTTGCAAAAATATAACATTAATA
>NW_026267191.1:401764-405175 GCF_000697945.3 Frankliniella occidentalis | reverse complement strand
GGGGGGGTAACTGTACTGGGTAAGTCGGCTTGTGGCGGTCGTGGCGCCAAACGTACAGGGCCAGTGGGACACTTTGGGTCCCGGCTGACCCCATACCAAATCAACTCAAAAAATTTATCGCCATCTTTTGAAATATTGTTCCTCGCAGTTAAAACGCACGATTTAGTACATGTTGTGTGAACAAAAAATTCCCGACGAACTTAATTTTTTTAGCCGTCATTGACTGCGTAGAATGGCTCCAGCTTTGCTAAAGCCAAACGCCGCACGGCACTCAGCCGTCGAACCGACAGAACTGCAGCATTTGTACTCCTAAAGTTTTAAGTGTGGGACCCGTCGTGTTCGTCGTGTACAGCAGCTACAAGTGCCGGGCAGTACAACACTTCTACTGTCGGTCACTGGGGATCCCACACAGAGAACTGTGGGCTATTTTTTTCAAATTAGCCTGCTTGATCAGACGACAACGTTTGGCGATAAATCACAAATGTACACACACAACTCTCAAAACAGTGTAGACCGCCACTCTTGTGTTAAGCCTGTTGGTCGAGGCACAGCGGACATTAGCGAAGCACGGCACAACGCCATTGTCTCTCGCCCAGCCCTACGCGAACCCCACGGAACCCCACCCCGCCCGGCCCCGCCACGCTCCGGCACAGTTCCATCACAGAAGCAGTAATGATTGGGTCATTACCATGTTTACCAAACGGCCCTGATCACTGAACTGCACCGCGCGCCGAGCTCTCATATTCCAGCGCGATGTACGATTTTAGTGTGGCGGAAATAATCGTGTCCTTTATTTTTCGATTACGATCTGCGCGATTGAATCGCTAGTGTGCACTCACACACACTCTCTCTCCTACACACACTCACACACGCACACACACACACACACACACTCACAAACACACACACACACACACACACACACACACACACACACACACACACACGGGCAGTCAGACAGCCAGACGGACAGACACACAGTTCGATGGTCATCTTCTATCCTCCCATTTCATCCTCGCATCCTTGTTCCATTTCTCGGTTTATCCCCCCCCCTTCCCTTTGCCTCCCCCCCTTCCCAGTCATATTGTTTTCTCTGGTTGGCGGGAACTGAATGTTTGCAGACCGTCCACAAGGATCGACAAACCGACCCCTACAGTCAGTGTGTATCATGGCGAGGTCGCGATCGACCACCTGTGCCAGGGTGTGGCGTGGCGTGGCGTGGCGTGGCGTGGCGTGGCGTGGCGTGGCGTGGCGGGGCGGGGCGACGGTCCGTGTGATCGCCAAGCCCAATATTATATGGATACGTCCGAGAGGTGCCAGCCCGTTTGCGTTTCTGATGGGATCGGACAGTTGCGCGGCCCCTCGACGAAAACAAAAATATTGCTGCAAAATTCATTACAAAACAATGGAAAAAAACAAACACACGAGTAAACCTAAAAAGAAAAGAAAAATATTCGCCAGAGGGAAAATCTCTTCATGATTGCGCCGTGGTGGTGGCGGGTCTTCCCTGCAATGAATGTTTCATGACACGTCCTGCGGCGGCTGGTTCGGAATCGAATCGTTTTGTTTTACAGGGGCCGCCCCGGACGTGCGAAGTGCGAAGGTCACAGAGACTAAACGTTATTCGCAGAAAAAGATGCAAACTACTGTAGCTGATTTCGTTTTTGCAAAGTGCTGCATAAACCAATGATACTGACGCATGTGGACGGTTACCTGACAACGCTATTTATAATAGTGAGTAAAAGTACAGTCTAAACTTTCACAATAGAAACTTTGCCAAAGAAACTCCAAAAGTTTTAAGTTGTTGCACATCAAGAAATGTCATCAAGAAATGAGTAGAATTTAGTATTAACAAACTTTTGTCTTGTATTATAATTACGGCACGGTAAAGGTTTAGAAATACGAAAGAATTTTGTTGGAAATATACAACAGCACAAAAATTTCCTAGTAAAAAGTTAAGCGTGTAAGACGTGGCGTATGGGCGTATGGGCGACGCACTCGAACATCTCTATTCATCAGTGGCGATTTCAGTTCAAGAATTTCACGTTCGTTTTGTGCATTTTTTGAAAGCACCAAAACACACTACAGTACTGTTCCTGGCCTCCTATTGGTCGAGACAAGATAAGTACACGGGGACGGCGAAAGGGAGGGTAGGAGGGGGAGGAGGAGGAGGAGGAGGAGGAGGGGGAAGAGGAGACGTTAGGTACACAGGACGACAGGCGCGATGGGTAACGAAGCCTGGCGCGCAATGTCAGTGGACCGCCGCCAAAGACACAGGGGGGCGGAGGAGGCGGGAGAGGGAGGGAGAGGAGGAGAAGGGGAGACGGGCGGGGAAGGGAGGAGGGGAACACTGTGAGAAATATATTTGTACATGTACGATATATTTTGTAATTTGCCATTTACAATACGAGTCGTACATGTACAACCTCCCGCTGTCGCTCGATATTTGATTCCAAGTCGATACATAGGGCTAGTAAATTGTACAATTTTAGATTGTGCTTGTCCGACTTCTTCCATGGAAAATTTTCCTGTACCCGGTACGACAATTTTTCACAGTGGAAGGGGGAGGGGCGTTTGCGCAGCTCATCCGTGGGATTGCAGCCCCACGACACACACGCGGAAGTGCGGTGCAGCGGTGGGGGAGCAGTGCAGTGCTGTGCACGGGGGAGCAGGGGGCCGCAGAGAGCGGGCAGCGGTACACTCTCGTCGAGAACGTTATACACTGGAAACGCAAGTGCGTAAGTGTCGCAGACTTGTAGGTGTGTGAATGCCTGCGGGAGTAATTTTCTTCGAAATTCACAGACTTTTACAGACGTTTACTGCCTCCCCCGGGTGGTTGTCGTTCGTCTATGACTGTACAATACGCTGATCTTTGGAAAAACTTATATGGCATTTGTCACACAAGCCAAGAAGGTATGGGCAGAACACATGGGAGGTCACACAACAAACGTGTGTCCAAAAATACGGTCACATCACAAATGTAACGACATGCCAAGGATGTCACAGAGTTGTAATGTGGCATGTCACGTCGATACCTACAACGCAAAGACACGTACTTCTACGACCCGAGGGAAGACTGACGTAGTTCCGAGCACCGATTTTAAACACACGTAGTTCTGAGGCCTTCGCCAAGACTCACGTAGTTCCTATCTTTTTAACCAAGAAGTACGTGAGTTTTGCTGAAGGCCTCAGAACTACGTGTGTTTGCGATAGGTGCTCGGAACTACGTCAGTCTTTTCTCGGGTCGTAGAAGTACGTGTCTTTGCGTTGTAGGTATCGACGTTAGTTTTTCCAGTGATCACCCGTGGCGGACCTTGCGGCTGCTGCTGCTGCTGTGAGGCGCGCGGCCCGCTCGGCGCGGAACTAGAGCGGGTGATGCCGGTGCCGGTGGGTAAGAGGTGGGGGGGGGGG
>NW_026267191.1:396149-398819 GCF_000697945.3 Frankliniella occidentalis | reverse complement strand
AGAGAGAGAGAGAGAGAGAGAGAGAGAGAGAGAGAAATGGGGGGGGGGGCAAGGGTAAATAAAACTCCTACGGTACCTAAGCCATTGTCAAAACTGACTATTAAAATTATTGTATAGTTCCCTACTACGCGGTGTGACGCATTATTCATCCTGGAACTAAACTACTGTAAGGCTGCTCTAAAATGTAATGCTCCACATACCCTTTTATAACAGCGAATCAGTATTTAAAATGAGGCGAGGCATTGAAAGCTCTTTCTTTTTAAAAGACCACAATTTTTACTGTAGTTACACAACTTTAAACATCTTTTCTATTTAGCCGGGAGACACTTAGTTTGAATAAACGTGGTAGTATCCATTGAATGATTCTGGTAAACATTTTTCACGTGTTATTAGTAAACTTAATTATCAGTTAACAAACACAAAAAAAAAAAAGGTTGTGAACAACAGATTTTCTTGCTGTAATAGACGGCTGTTCTCATATCGATTGAGAAAGAAACAATTCCTTTCACCTCTCGTACAAAGATGAAAATAGAATTTTCGCTTCACAGTGTACGCCAGCGCAACCCTTATTTCCTACTTCCTTCTAAAAATAATAAGTATACTTACGATGCAGAAGAAGCTTTAACAAGGCGCGCCACGCCTCCGCCGCGCTGCTGGGGGCAGCGTCTCGCCTCGGCTCGGCTCCGCGCTCACCGCTGCGCCGCGAGACTGGCTGCCGGACAGCTTGCTCTGCTCCGCGGCCTGGAAGCAATTTGAAAAGACCGCGTGAAGCTCGGGAGTCCGGGGGGGGGCAGGGGGCGTGGGAGGCAGTAGTAGGGAGGTGTCAGATTCAGATCCCCCCGGCGGCTGGGGATCGAGGGCGTCGACCGATAACGAACCATCTCGCCCCCCACCCCCCTCCCCCAGACGTCTTCGCTCTCGCGCCGCCCCAAGCGGGCGCGGTCGACGGAAATATCACTGATGTAAGCCCGGCGACAACAGGTGATAAGGGAAGTCGAGGACGTCGAGGAGCCCTCCCTCGACCTCAGACAAAAATAAATAAAAAAGTGCTGGCAACCAAGATTCATTATAACGATGAGGACCTACTATTGATATCGTCGTCTCTTTCGCAGTTTTCTTTTTTTTTTTTTGTTTTTGTAAATTTGCAGTGTAAAATTTCTTCAGAAAGCGCAACAACATCAACAAGCAACTACCAACAGACTAACAGCCATCGTAAATAATTAGGGATTCGTTTTGAGCAGCAGTCTATTGTTTGAGAGTTTGGGGAGCGGCGTCAACCAGCGCACGACCGCCACCGCAGCCCGCGACACATCCGGGCGCGGCGTAGCTGCTCGCATATCCGGACTGGATCCGGCCCAGATCCGGCCCGGAACGGCGCGCCATCCATCAGAGGGCCTAAGTCGGGCTGGCAGTGTGGGCCCGGCCGCCGCGCCGCTCCAGTCCTGCAGACAACTCGCCGGGGCCGCCGGCTCGACCTTTGGCGAATTTATTCTCATTACAGCGGATTGCGCTGCCGTTGCCGTGACAGTTCAAGTGGCGGGTCGCAAAGGCAAGCCGCCGGGCGACGAGGCTCAACTTTGGACCGCCCACGACACATCGCCGCGCCGTCACACCGTCACACACGCACACGCCGTCACACCGTCACGCTGCCAACAATGCGTCACACTTGCACTTTGTCACAGCGCCAGTCGGCGCCAGTGCTGTCGTAGCATTTTTGGAGGTTGCCGCTGCTGTCTAAGTATACCTTTCAACAGGCACTGAGAGTTCTAAATCTAGTACCTTTTTGGGCTCGTGTTGGCTCCTCTGCCTAGAGACCCGATAGCACTAGCACACTTGTTATTCTTCTAGTGGGCGGCGGCAGCAGCACTGCGGGGAAAGGCAGGCCTTCTGAGACGCGACGAATTCCCCACCCAGGATTGCGTGCAGGAAATGGAGAGACAGAGAAAGAGCCGTTCGGTTGTGAGAGTCACACAGCCGTCAGACCAGGTGACGAAGCAGCAGCAGCACCCCGGTCGGCGAGTGGCGAGGCGCGCGGAGTCGTTCCAGCGGGATTAGGATTTATGACGTCACCAGAGTGCCAGAGAGAGAGAGAGAGAGAGAGAGAGAGAGAGAGAGAGAGAGAGCGCCCGGCCGGCGGCGCCTATCCCGCGGATAACACTGGTTATTTCCTCTCCGCCTTACATTTCTCATCTCGCTTTTATTATTTATCTTTTTATATACGCCGCTCTTCAGTGAGCCGCTGCAATAACGCAGCAGACGCGGTGCCCTCGGCGGGGTTGGATAGAGCACCGAAACAAATAGGTGGCAACTTCAGTTACTTGTTATTATTTTATTTTTTAATCATCCTTTTTCTGAAATCTCCTTAACTGTGCACGAACACATACTCAATCCTTATGCACTTTGTTCTGCATAAAACTTTCAGAATTTTATACAGTTATAATATTATGCACAATTTTATGCATCACTTTTGTACAGTGTGTGCATAATCATGCACGTTTTGTACACAATTATATGCACAAAAATTTGAGCATACTAATGGCTGTATAAAATTCTGCAAGATTATATATAGGAAGTCTTTTCGCTCTTAAGGGTATGGAAAGGGGAAGGGGGGAGGGTAGGAGGTGGGAGAGATAAGGAGCAGGGAGGGAGGTCCCCAAAAGAAGTTCCCCG
>NW_026267191.1:389658-391954 GCF_000697945.3 Frankliniella occidentalis | reverse complement strand
CCCCTCCCCTTCACCCGCCACTATCACGTTCGCGGCCCAATTAATTTGTTGGACGGGGAGGAAAAGTTTCGGCGGCGGCGGAAGGCTGCCTGCCTGCTTGGCAGCCACGGCTACCGCCCCCACCGCCCCCACCCCCAAGGCCCGCGGCGGCAGCCCTCTCCCTTTGTCCTGCGCCGAGAAACAAGCCGGGGAGGTGATTCCTGCTCGCAGTGTACACAGCATCCCAGAGAGTAATTATTGTAAGACTGCAGCATTGTCTTCACGAGGACCGCGCAGCACAGAGCGCCAGGCATCACCCCGTCTTGGGTTATTATTATTGCAATCAGTGTATTACTTTTGATACTAACGACAGTCATAAAAAAAGAGTCGCAATATGATAGCTACAATCACTCACTATTGCCGCTTTACAAAAATCAACTATCGAAATACGCAAAACAAAACAAATACTAGTAAGCTAACCGCAAGAAAAAATTGTGATGCAAATGATAAGCACAGCTAGCAGCACGGCGCTGCACTCCTCTGCGGCGCGTGTGCCTTGTTAAACGGTTCCCAGTAGCCCGCCGCGTCCTTTTGCTGCTGCACGGTTCTTTTTTCAAGTTCTTCGCTCCTCATTCCTTCCTCCCTCTTTCCTCTTTTTTGTTCCGTCCAATTCCTCTTTTCCCCCCAATGCAGTGGCATTAAATTAAATTGCGGAGCGCAGGTGCTCCAGAGTGTGTGTGTGTGTGTGTGACAGAGAGAGAGAGAGAGAGGGGGGGGGGAGAGAACGAGACAGTGCAGAGGGGGGTGGGGGGTGGATTCGTTGAATAGGATCTCTATCTCATCTACTGAATGTTAAACATTGAACTGCACACTCAGAGAAAAACGTGTTCCAGATTGAGTTAATCGAGAACATTAAAAACTCGAGAACAGACATCCCTGAGAATGGATGATGCACTCTCGTGAATTGTTTTCTTTCGAACTGCTCTATTCAAATAAAGTAGAAAATATAAAACTCAAGCCTACTTTTGTTTGTTTGTCTACAGGTAATACGCACGCAGGGATGGTGGCCATTGGAACCAGTACGGAGGAAGGGGTAGGAGAGAATTCAGTGGTAAATACGACTGGTATAGTGACATTTACAAAACAAAATAATGTCAACTTGCTAAAAATATGACCCAAATTCAATTACTCTCCTTTTCATCACCAATATTGAGTAATACGTGGGCGCTGCCAAAGTGAGCCAAGCCAGCCAGGCCAGGCTGCCTGCCGCCTGCACTCCCCGGGGTATGCACCGCGGGTACGGCGCTGGCGAGCGGGCCGGGCTACCCACCAGGCTGACCGTGGCTCCACCATCCAGTCTCTCCAGCCGTTTATGAACCCTACGGCGACTTTGACCCTTTTCATCCCATCTAGTCTTCCTAGCTTCTCTAGTTTCTCTAGACGCCTCCAGCCTCTCCAGACGCCTCCAGTCTCTACAACCTTCCAGTCTCTCCAGAACCTGCTTCCAGTCCTTCTAGACCCCTCTCGGTCTCTGCAGCCGTTTTAGCCCCTCCAGTCCCTCCAGCAGCCCCCGTCCGTCCCCCGCGGTCCCTCCGGGTTCTCCCGAGATGCTATCGCCCTCCACTAGGATGACGGACGTGGCCGCAAATAACGTGGTCGCGGCGGCGGTCGAGGCGGCCGGGGCCAGGAAGCCGGACGGTAACCCCAATGACAAACATTCTTGAACTTATCTCGGAGGTCCACGCTGCCGGCCGCTCCAGGGCCCCGGGCCCGCCGGTCGCCCCCCAGGGGTGACGGGGCGGCAGCCCGGACTGAGAGGGCAAGAAAACACAGAAAAAAAAAACACACAAAAAAACGGGAGCCTTGCAGAGTGTGTACTTTGCAACGATCCAACCAACCAGCTACAAGCTGAATCCAAGGTGGTTAGTGATACTTTTCTTTGTTTTTTGTTCTGTACCGCAAAAAAAACAAACATTCCGAAATGGGTAAAAAGTGAGCTTGAAAAAAAAAATACAAAGTAAATAGTAAAAATCCGAAAAGCCCACATTATTCAATGTGGTCTAAAAAGGCTTCACGTGCGCATACCGGGCATCAAATTAGAAATAGTTTTGCGAATGTTGTTCTTACATGTTCTTACAATGTTGGAGTCCGACATCCATCCATAAAACCCAGTCCCCTTCCCCTTCCCCTTCCACACCTCTCACCGCCAATCACCTGCCAGGGCCCAGCCACAGGCTCATCTTTGGCCTACGACTTCCATTCAAATTTTATTGGTCTTAGAAAAACAGGGAGCATGGAGTGAAATAGATATTTATTA
>NW_026267191.1:389108-389478 GCF_000697945.3 Frankliniella occidentalis | reverse complement strand
CCCCCCCTCTCCCTCCTGCCCCGCGCCGAGGCCGAGCCACTGGGGCGGCCAGCCCAGGAGTGCACGACAAAATCCTGGACGACGCACAACGCACGACGAGACCTCTGCTTATAAGGCTTCGCTTTCTGCGCTTTAGCGCACGCGAAGCCTAATAATCGGTAACTTGGGTGGAAAACGGAGTAAACGGGCGTCGATTCGAGATGAGAGCAGAAAAAAACGGCCAGCGGCCAGGGAAGGGTAAGGCACATCGAGGACAGGGCAGCAGGGCCGAGCAGGACGAAATACACGGACACGGAGAGGAGCGGCCGGGCAAGAGGAAGAAGGAATGCATAAAATGCGAGTATGCGGCGAGGCGGGGTGAGGTGGGGTG
>NW_026267191.1:380168-386173 GCF_000697945.3 Frankliniella occidentalis | reverse complement strand
CCCCCCCCTCTTCTCTCTTCCCTGGCACGCTTTTCGCGGTAGTAGAGCAATACACCGACGAGAGAAGGGACCAAAGGAGGTCGGTGTGGTCGGTTTGTTGAGCGGAGCAGAAAACCGCGTGGCGCGAGAGAGAAGCGGAGGGGTTGGGGAGGTTGGCGGGTGGGGGGAGGTAGGGGAGGAAGCGTCGGAATGGCTGCACCTGTAGATTGTGCCCAACTGAGCGCTCGCGGCCCCCTTTGTTCGGCCCGTGTCTCCGGACATCCACTTGGCCCCCGCGCCCCCCGCAGGCGGCCCCGCATCAAGGACAAGCAGCTCCACCCCTCCTCTCCGTCTGTGAGGGACGGGGGCACGCGAGAGCGGCTCAGCTGTTCCGAGCGAGGGGTGAACAACTGGTGTATTCCTCTGTCCCCGAGGCTTGTATTACCTAATATTACCGTATATTACCATGTATTCCAAGTATTACTTTGTATTACCATGTATTACCTTGTATTACCTTGTATTACATCGTATTACAATATTTTTTGCTCTGTAATACCTTATATTACTCTGTAGTACCATATATTACTAGTAATATCATGTATTTCTTGTAATACCTTGTATTCCCTGTATTACCTTGTATTACTTGTAATACCTTATATTACTTATAATACTCTATATTACATTGTAATACTTATATTATTTGAATTCTTTTAACCAATACCTTGTATTCCCTGTATTACCTTGTATTACTTGTAATACCTTATATTACTTATAATACTCTATATTACATTGTAATACTTATATTATTTGAATTCTTTTAACCCTCTGTATGACTTGTATTACCTCGTAATACCTGTGATACCATGTAGTATTACTTTGTATTACCTTGTATTACCTTGTAATGCTTGTAATACCTTGTAATACTTGCAATACATTGATATTACCAGTATTCCCTGTATTACATATATTACCTTGTAATATATTCCTCTGTCCCCGTCTCAGCTGAGTTGTTCACCCCTCGGTTCCGAGCCCGCGCTGTTTTATTGATAAGACATTGTGCCGCCGTCCGCCGTCCCCCAATTCGTTTCCCCCGTTTAAATCTCCCCGCCACTCTGTTGACGCTGAGGAGGGCCGCGCGCGGTTGTGTGCTGGGGCGGTGCCATCACCCACCACACCACGCCAGCCTCTGTAACTCCCTCGACTTGCTTCAGGTGGATGTGGTGAGCGGGAAAGAACCCCCCGTACCGGGTAAAACAAAGCAGAGGAGCACGACTTTTGAAATTCCCCCAAAATTTGGGACGAATCAATTGCAGAGAATGCCACATGTTCACGGTAAAAACGATGTCTGAAGTTTTGAGGAACATCCGGGATAACTTTAACACCCATAATTTGAAGAAACTCCTCAGACTTTGATTTTGACGAAGTCCCCTGGGGGAGTTCCTCCATTTTTGGCTGAGAAACCCCCAAAATCTTAGAAGCGTTTACCCGAAATTAACAAGAGTTTCTGGAAGTTTTCCCATTTCCTCAAAAAACGTTGTAAGGAAAGATTAAGTGTGATTCATCTAAGACCCCACTCATTTTTGACCTACTCGACTTTTGGCGGGGGGGTGCAAAGCAGAGCCGTAAGGCTCAGGTCAGGTCAGGCTGGTACCCATCAGCGAGGGTCCTCGCATCCCCGGAGGATTCGTTAGGGTCCGTTGCGGGGTTTGGGTGCGCTATGGGCGTTGGGGTTGGGGTGGGGGTGGTATGATGACCTCGCCTGGGAGCTGGTTGCCGCTTCCGCTTCCGTCCTTCGCGCTGTCGCTGTTGTCGTCGGCGAGGTGCGCGAGTCTTAATACCTCGGCGAGGCGGCCCGAGGCCCCGGCCCGAGGCCCCGGCCCGGCGCGCGTCTCTCTGGCTGCGTGAGGCGCGGCGCCGAGGCAAAGCCATGCGGCCAGGGCACGACGCAGAGACACTTAAGGGCCGTTTGGGCGCGCCATCCCGGGGAACGACCTGTCGTTCAAGTTTACGCCGTCGCTAATTTCACTTTCGCCTGTGTAAGGCGCGCGCGCGCGTCACGCCCCGCCCCGCCCCGCCCCGCCCCGCCTCGCAAACGCCACGGCACGCCTTTTACGTGCTTAATTCGCCACGCTCGCGGACACACCGTCGTTGTTGCGCCGCTGGGAGGCTTGCAAACATCGTCTGCGTGTGCCATGTAGAAGCACTAATACCGGTTAAAAGAATTTTTACTGCAGAAAGTTTTTGTGATTTAAAGAAAAAATAGAGAGAGTAGGTGAGGAGGGTTTTTTGGCTGAGCGATTAGCGAAGCCCATTACTCCACTGACCCGAAAAGTTTCATTCTGTGTGTGTGTTTGTTTGTGTGTTTGTTTGTCTGTCTGTCCGCACGATAACTCGAGAATGAATTGAGATAGCGATCTGGGAATTTTAGGGTCGTTTTGTATCACAAAAAGACAGATCGAGTTCGAAGATGAGCATTCTAGCTCAAAAATTGACTTTAAAAAAAATCGAAAACCGCAGGTTTCAAAATGTATTTTTTTCAATTATTTTTTTATGGGCTCCTAAGGGGTAACTCGTGAATGTACAACCATCTGGGCGAAAATTTTGTCCGTTTTGCTCTATCTTGTACCGTTTCGGCGCTATGGGGCATTTCTTGGCGAAAAAAACGCGAAAAAGACAAAATGGTCCATTAAATTGTAAAAAGGCTGCATGTCACAGAATTGTAAGGGGAGTAATACCTAAACCACAGGTCGCACTACACCCTCTTTTGGGCTTAAGGGTCCCTAGATTACCTAGTATCTCTAAAACGTTGATTTTTACATAACAATCTGTCAAAATTCAAACTTTTAATGAAAACCGTTACCGAACAGCAGAAGTTTCATGTCCCTAATTTAAGAGTAAAAAGGCCCCGACAATTGGTTCGAGTAAGTCAAATTTTGGCCCCGGAAGGCCCTGTTCCCCAATACCCTCTCCTTAACTCGTCTCGGGTGTCAGCGCCGCAGGCCTAGCTATATGTGCGCCAGGCGCGTCACAGAGTAACAGTGTTTCGTGAGATATCGCGAAGCCTGTTACGCGAGACGTGGTCTGGCGTACATATAGCTAGTTTTAAGGGGGGGGGGACTTTGCACTCTAGTAGAGACAGTCTTGGCAACTGACTAAAAGGTACAAAGAACAATGTACAAAAATCTTTTGTAAGTATCAATTGACGGAACTTTGCGTAAAGTTACAAGTGACGTAACGTAGGAAGTCTTGGCTATTCATTCGATTCATTCGATCGTTGTGAAAAGAGTTGCCAGAACACTTTGTGAAATCACAACTCTTCTTCGTTGTAAAAAATTGAATAACATCAGAAATTCTCACGATTGGTTCACAGCTATTAGCAGCAGATAGCAGCAGATATCAAGATGAACTATTTTTGACTACAAAGAAGTGCTTTGATTTCACAGTTCCTTCGTATCATGAAGGTGTATGGGGAAATCACCAAACATTTTTAACAGTGTGTCACACCTACATATTGGTGCAATGAGATTGGTAAACAAATTCGTGATTGGATGGATTATTGTAAAGTGAAAAATACTGCCTCGATGAATGAAATCTTTTAAATGACGTTTATAAAACAGAGAAAACCGTCTAACCACGTGGCGTGATGCAGAAATCAGAACTACTCGTAAAACAAAGGTAGTGACTTTTAATGGTAAAAATTTAGTGTCTTTAAAAGGGAAGAAAAGTTTCCAGAGGCACTAATATTTACCACCTGCTTGGCATAGTGCTGCATGCTCTTACAGGGGTGCTAGTGTTTTAGTGCCTCTGTAAAAGACACTATATGGATCCATGAGCACCCTGAAATAATATGGGGGAATCTCTTATTCTTTCATGATAATTTTCCAGAGGCCTTAGTTGTTTTGGTTCCTGATAACTACACCGTGCCCGCCGCTCTCCCACCCTGGCACGCCCAGCCTCTACCTGCTCACCTTCCAGGCGGGGTGGGGGCTATCTCTCACGCCAACGAATAACAAATCGGCAAACTTTGGGCGTGATGGCAGAACGAGGACCAGGGTAATGCAGATAATAAAGTTAGCTTGTCTTCACCCGGAGCGGGAGGGACTTCACCTATCTGCGCGCGCAGTTTAAGCAGGCCAGCCTGCCGGGGGCTGACGCCCCGCACAGCCACGCAGCACCAAATGCGTAGCAGTGACACCTATACACACTAAATCTGTTTCAACCTTTTCATAGGCAGCAATACATGCATTTTGTGTACCTGCACTGTACACGAGGGGGAAATCACTTGCGAAATAGTTCGTACACCTTCCCCCGAAATAGTCCGAAATAAAAGCGAAATAGAGGCGAAATAGAGCGAAATAAAGACGAAATAGACGCGAAATAGTCGGTGAAATAGTCGCGAAATACCCCTGAAATACTCCGAAATAGCGCGAAATAGCCTGCAATAATCTGAAATAGGTGGGAAATAGCCGAAATGGCAGGAGAAATAACCGAAATGGTAGGAGAAATACCACGAAATAGTCCGTACGCTACGAACCCTAGTGATTTCCCCCTCGACTGTACATATGCATATGAAAAATTGTTGTGCCGGCTCCAGGGAAATTTTCCTCGAAAGATGTCATCCATTTACGATTCACAATTCTTAACTTAAAAGCACACTGTGTACCGACTTGAAATCCATTAACGAGCAACATGAAAGACGAGTACATGATATTGTGTAAATGGTTAGTTACAAAGTTATATATCGTACATGTGGTAACATCCTTTTTACAGTACTAGTGTGCCCTATATTCTACGACGGTTATTGCTTGCAGTTAACCACCGTGCGAACGATTGACGGAGTTGCCTGTCAGAACCCGCGGCCGACGCTGCTAGGCTAGAACGTGAGATGCGATACTCTCGTCGAAGTGTCGGCGAGAAGCGTCAAAGTGCCGCGACTAACGAGACGACCAATTAATGCAGGTGCTATGCAGGTGGCGAGCAGCTGCACAGCAGGTGCATTCTGTTAGAGAGAGAGGGGGGGGGGGCTGAAAAATATAAAGAGTAAAAAGGGACTGAGAAGGGCAGAGCGCTGCTGGCAGCACCAGGCCCTTGACGGGCTCATTACTATGAATGCTTAACACGAGTGCGCATGCGCTACTCTCTCTCTCACTCTCTCTCTCTCTCTCTCTCTCTCTCTCTCTCTCTCTCTCTCAGCGCGGGCGCGGGCGTGTGTGTGTGTGTGTGTGCGCGCGCGCGCGCGTTTCAGAGAGAGAGCCCTACAGCTGAGTGCTGCATTTGCAGGTTTGCAAATGGATGCACTGCATCGTTAATGCTGTACATTAAAAATGTTGGCGTACCTTGTCCTCAAACCGGGTCGTTTCAGTTGCAACCGGCCGTATAAAGTTAGCGGCAAAGTCCAAACATTTTCAGCTCAAAGAAAATTATTATATTTTTGCTACCAACCATCATTTTTATTAAGAGAAAAGTGTTTTTCTCACTAAACGTTTCCCTCGTGAATGATGAACGGCCGATGGTGATCCTCCCCACCCTTGGCTGCAGGAGTCGTCGAGTGAGGCCAGGGTGGGCCCGGTAATGCCTCAAACATGCAAATGGCTGCCGCAGCTTTTTAATAACCAACTTTTAAATATAATAAATATTATTTGCGGTCGCGGGAATTTGTCACGCGCCTCTCGCTCCATTGTGCAGACGGTCGCGAGGAGCGAGGGGTGGGAAGGGGGGGGGGCTTTGGTTCCATCATCATCTGCGCGAGAACTTTCAGACCTTTTATGGCCTCTAATTTGCGGTGGCGGAAGAAAATTTAAAGTTGATACTCCTCCCCCGACCCATCATTGAGGAGGGCGACGCGCCATCGTTATAGACCCGCCATGCGGAGCGGGAGCAGGAGGAGGAGGCTGAATCCAAAACGAGAGGAACTGCCCCGTCATAAACACTTCCCAAATTTAATGACGCCAATTTGAGCCTCGGCAGGCCGCGCCAGCTGCCACCCAAATGTCCCTCAAAAGAGTGGCGGCCCGGGGACGAGAGAG
>NW_026267191.1:374741-376003 GCF_000697945.3 Frankliniella occidentalis | reverse complement strand
TCAACTGACCCCTTCCGCATATCGCACGGATGTCGGCTGATCATCGTCGGGCTTGTAGAAAAATGTCAAAACTGTGTGAGTAGGGCGATATAAGCAGAACATCGATCGGCCGTCAGCTCCTGCTCCCTTTATTTGCACGATGACGCGCAGATGCCTGTCACGTGACACTTTTTTTCGCTCCTTGCGATATCATGCCGATAACATTTCGAGAGCGAGAAGATCGACTGACCACGTGCGCAAATCGCACGGATGTCGGTTGATCATCGTCGGGCCTATAGAAAAATGTCAGAACTGTGTGAGGACGGCGATATGGGCACAACATCTTTCAGCCATCACTTCCAGCTCCCGCTATCCGTACGATGACTTATCGATGCCTGTTAAGCAACAGTTTTCTTTAGTCATGGCGATATTATTCCGATGTTAGGGCGACAGGTAGCATCCACTTTGTATTTCTAGCTCAGATGCAGGTATCGTGATTCCATCACACAGACGATAGTGTGTTGCTCGAGTGTCGGCAGATTCTCATAACATTGTCGATTTACCGCTATCGGACTATCGGCAAAAGAGGGCTTTTCGACAATCGCTCGATATGTCACTGCTACTAGGGTTACGTAAGTTGGAGGGGAGGAGGGGTTCGGGGTTCGAGAGAAATGTGCAAAGGTAACTATTGTTTCGGGGTCATCTTGACAAAAGAAAACGAAAATGTTTTATGCTCCAAGACGATCGGAATCGAAATGGCAGAGTTTTTGCCCTCTAAATTGACAATTTGGTCGTTTTTGCACACATTTACCCCTTTGAGGGCTAATAACTTTGGCATTTCGGCTCTGATCGACCTTGACCATAAGACATTTCCTTTTTGATTTTGGAAAAGGAATCCAAATCTTGTATTTTACTTTTAATTTTGTAACTTCCAAAAAATCCTAATTTTCAATTTTTCTTTTTTAACAAAATGTAATGGTCTTCACTTGAAGAATGATTGGAAGTTACCTAATCATTCAATAGGACATGCCAAAACGATTTTTAAACACACAACTTACTTTTACCATAGCCATGGATTTGCAAGGGACCGAACAATATTATACCCAATATCGCAAACCCAGGTAGGATAGGCCCATCGAAAGCAAAACAAGGTATACCATTTTCTTAAATTGACTAGCTTTGTCTTGAGTCAGATTATGTGTAATGATTTCCAATAAAATGGTGGGAGCATTGAAATTAAACTCTATGATACGATACATTATAGAACTTTAAATTAAATATAC
>NW_026267191.1:372967-374691 GCF_000697945.3 Frankliniella occidentalis | reverse complement strand
GTCATGGCGGCTAAAGGGTAGGGGCCGGATGGGTCCCCGAAACTCCTCCTCCTTTTCCTCGTCGTCGTCGTCGCTAGAAAGTTACGGAAAGCTGTAAAATATAATCCTTTTTATTACTAAGGAGGATGGGGTGTCGCCTGCGGGGAGAGGAGGGGGTGGGGGTAACTTTGACAATTGGGCCTCTCTGGTGGAGGCAAGCTGCTTCGTGTCGGCGTCGCCCTGCTTGCTGCGCCTGAGCGCGCCATACCCCGCTGTGCCGCTCGAAAGCACACCAACTGCTGACAGGTGGGGCGTCTCAGAGAATGCACACCTCAGGGTCCGCGGCTTCGGCATGCCCTTCTTTGGGTCGCGCATAGGGCGAAGGCGGGCTTGCCGTTTGAGAAAGTTGACAGTCAGTTAAACAGGGACACACATTTATTGATACAACATTGATAGTAATACATCAATAATAAGTGCGACTCAACTCACGTGCAACTAACACAAGCAACTAACACAAGCACTAGCACAGCACCGAGGGTAAGGAATTAACTGAAAAGATTTGGCTACTTTCTTTAGCACCAGAGCAATTGTTTTAGCCGTCCAGTAAACCGCACCTGCAATTAACTGTGTATCTAAATGCCGCTTTGATGTACAGCTAAATCTTTTTAAATCCAGCATTTTTTTTACACGGGTGTAAAATTATCAAGCTGGACTTATTGGCACGGAACAGAAATTTAGTGTTTTTTTTGTTGTTTTTTTTGTTGTTGTTTTTTTTGCGTGAACTGAATTGCGATGTGTAGCGAGTATTATCATTGCCAAGGTTTCCATCCATTATTCGTTTAGCTATGTCAGAATCGGAAACAAGATTTCACCGTTCCTTATCAGTGCGCTCTCTCCTCACATGTATTATTTTGGTCCCCTTTATGTTTTCATGCTTCCTGCGTCCCTCCCTCCCCCTCCTCCTCTCCTCTCCTCTCTCCCCCTCTCCTCCTCCCCTTTCACCCTCTGGACTGCTCTGGCTGCTGCGGCTGGTTGGCGACCCCCCCCCCCCCTTCCCCCACTTATTGAAAATCGGAACGAAATAAATTGTCGCTCTCGCCTTGTGCGGTGTTCCTGACACAGCGACCGGGGAGGGTGGGGGGGCAGTCTGGCTCCGAGCCGAAATCATACATGCCGGGTGTAGGGTAAGTGCATAGGGACGGGGCGCCGTTGGGAGGAGCTCCACCGTTTCAGATCAAAGTGGCACTGCAAAGACTGGCTCTTACAAAAAGCATCCCCCCAAATAATTTAGCAATTAAAACGATTACCATAGAAAGATAGAAGGTCGTCGCGTTCAAACGATTGCGACAGAGCCGCACTCTTTGTTCCGGAGACGGTCCAAAGACTGAAAGGGAGAGACGGCCAGACGGTGGACTGCATAACGGATCTGGGCGAGGCCAGCGAGGAGCGAGAAAGGGGCGAGCAAGGCAGAACAAGAAGAATGGCCGGTGAGGTACATAAAGACACACTGACATTTTGATATTAATGAAGGGAAAGGGCGACAGCGAGGGGTTCCGGTGGGAGGGAGAGCGAGAGCGAGAGCGAGGGAAAGAGAGAGCGAGGGAGGGAGGGAGAGAGAGAGAGAGAGAGAGAGAGAGAGAGAGAGAGAGAGAGAGAGAGAGGGGGGGGATAGAAATCAAGACACCGCGCGGTCCTGTTTCATTCAATGAGGGTGATCATGATGGTTCCCTGGTGATTAATCTACG
>NW_026267191.1:365851-368906 GCF_000697945.3 Frankliniella occidentalis | reverse complement strand
TAATTGAATGAAATGGGAGCATCATGCATCATATGGTATTACAGGAAAGGGTAAATTAAGAAAGGGGAGGGCAGTGGGGATAAGAAGGGACAGTAGCAGACATGTTTTGAAATTGAACTTCAAGAACGCATAAATTTAAGCCCCCCCCCCCCTTTCCCTCTATATATAGCCACTGTTACAGTCATGTGTTTACCAAAACAAATCAACCATGTATTTTGATAAATAGAAACCAGACCATCAAGCTTTTCTATAGTGGACTTCCACATCTATTCTATTGCATAGTAATTACTCAAGTTCACTACTCACTAAAAGTACCTGTTGTAGAGGAGGGGGGGGGGTGCAAGGCATCTGAACTCCCCCCCCCACCCATCTCTCACGTTCTAGGAGCAGAATCGGTTGCCTACCTACTAGGCGGACACTCATTCATTATAGTTTTGTTCTATATTTTGTTTCGTCTTCTGTTATTTTAATGCACTTCGCTCAGCTACCCCGTGCATGATGTTAACGCACGGGGCCCTACGTACCGTGTAACAAAACATTAACTGTACAAGTCCCTTCAGATTCACGCAAAAAAATGATTTGCTGTCTTAGCTAACGTTTAGCTCTGAGAGCTAATTCGTTAGCTGGATTCGGGACAGACTTGGAGGAACTCCCATGTTTAAGGAAGAGTCCTCCGATCTCGCCTCAGGGAGTTCCTCAAAGTTTTCCCTATTTCCTCAAAAAAATGAGACATAGTTTTTACCGTGTAACAAAACATTAACTGTACAAGTCCCTTCAGATTCACGCAAAAAAATGATTTGCTGTCTTAGCTAACGTTTAGCTCTCAGAGCTAATTCGTTAGCTGGATTCGGGACAGCTAATAGTTTTAGCTTCTTCAGCTAATACTCTTCGCTCGATGGGACACGGTCATTGCTAGCGGAGGAAGTCGACCTTTTCCTGTGCCTGCATTGGTATATTAGCTCTGAGAGCTAATAGAGATTTTGCAGCACTCGCATGTATAATTTGTTGCTGTGGCCAGGGCGTTATGTCGTTTCGGGCTAATAGCACGCTCTCCTTTGAGAGAGAAAATAGTTACTTGAAGGAGCAAAACTTGATTTATAGTTACGACTAATTCTTGGATTGGGTGGAGCTGCACTTATTTTAGCGCCCAGAAGTGACTCTATTATGTGTGGAGGAGAAGAGGCGGTGTCTGGATCGTCCCGCTTCTCTATGGAAGGTGTGCACGATCCAAACTGTCCGCCGACAAGTCGCGCGGTGGCCGAGCGGGCTGAGGCGTCGCTCAAGACGCGCCGGCTGGCCGGCTGGTCCGGGTTCGAGTCCCCGCTCCCTTCTGTCGGCTTTCTCGTTCGTCGTCACTAAGGGGGCCGTGGGGGACGCTTCGCGCTAGACACAAAACGAAAAAAGGCGTCGCGATTTCGTCATGCCTCTATTAATAGGTTCGACAACTACCGGCTTCTTTTCGAATTTCCAGTCGATGTGAATTAGCTACGACAATAAACCTACATAGGCCATGATTGCCATTCAATGACAACCTGCCGCTGCCCACTTGTATTGGCTACCACAGCTAATATTAGTAGCTGTCCCGTATCCAGCTAATATTATTAGCTCTCACAGCTAACTTTATTTTTGCGTGTTTATAGTGTGTTGATATTCTATCGTCTGTCAGTCCGCCCGTCTGTCTGAGGTGAATAAGGACAGCGCGGCTCTAATGAGTTTGAAAGATTACTTTTCGCCGCGGTGTCTCGCGTTTATTATTACACAGCCGAACAAGTTGCCGCCGCTCCGGCCCGTTGGTGTTTTTAAGGGAAAACTCCTCCTCTTTTGCTTCCTGCTCCAACAACAGACACGCGCTCCCCGCCGCCCTTCAGTCCGACAGGAAACTTTTTTATTGGCCTTCGTCACTTTGCGTGGCCACTGCTGCCCCGCCCCGCCCCGCCCCACCCGTCCACCCTCCAGCCCGGCAGCTCCAGCCGCCCTTCCTTCCCCCATATATTTGCTGTCTCTCCCGCTACAAAAGGCGTCATAGCAAGCATTCATTGCCCGATTGAGGCTCCCGTATGTGACCCTCTCTTCCCACATCTCTTTTTCTCTCTTTTTCTGGTCCCGTCCGGACCGGCCCGGCCCGCCTGCTTTCTGTCACGGCGAAGTGTGCCTCTTCTAGAGACCCTCCAATTGCTCCGAATCCGCGTTTCCATACACACGAAAAAAAAGCCTTTGTTGTAGGGATCGACTTTGGGCGAAAGGCAAAATTCGATAGCAGAAATCGACAATCCGATGCCCACAGCAAGGAGCTGGTCGTCATGACCGGACGCCTTGGACGAATAGAACAGAACCCAGCTTAGTTCTCATCGTACAAGTGTCCGGTCTTGACAACCAGCTCCTGGCCGTGGGCATCGCGGTCTCGATTTCTGCTATCGAATTTATTTGCCTGTCGACCAAAGTTGATCCCCACAGCAAAATCTTTTTTTTTTTCCGTGCAGCTTCCGCAGATGATGCAGAAAAATTGGCATGGTGGGATATGAAACTTAAAAAGAAAATGAACGAAAATGAACGAAAATGAAATCGAAATGGTGTGCGTACACACAGGAAGTAACAAAGTCACACCTTTGCATGGGTGCTAAAGGTATTTTGGCACTCAACTCTTTAGACCTTGATACCTTAATAGGTGCGACACTTTCGTTTTCCAGTGTAAAAAGTGAAATAAACACAGCAAGCCCGTACACTACTTGAGCGCCACGCATGCACACGCACAGCGCGCGCTCGCACACACACACACACAAACACACACACACACACACACAAACACACACACACAGACACACACACACACACACACACACCAGGTGAAGCGATCATGATAGGGGCGCAAACAACTTTTCACTTAATTGCAGGGGGCCCGCCGGCACAATGGAGGCCCGTCACACTCCGGGCCGCTTAACGAACTAACTCCCTTGCGGACCGCTCCATGCGGGTTCCAAAGGTCATCAAATTGCTGCCCGGCCAATCTGGGCAGGAAGTGCGGAGCTGGTGCGGTGGGGGAGCGGAGGGGAGGGGG
>NW_026267191.1:360077-360941 GCF_000697945.3 Frankliniella occidentalis | reverse complement strand
AGGCGGGGGAGGGGTGCTGCAGTGGTACTGCGGGGCGGCGGCCGGCCGTTGCGGAAGGGTTGGCCGGCCCAGATGCGCCCCTTGATGTGTGTGTGTGTGTGTTTTCGGGGGGGGGGGGATGAGCACTGAGCGGAGAACTAAAACCGAGTGGCCGGTCACTAACGAACTCCTGTGTATTAGGCTGAACGTCCCACAGTGGACTCTTGCTAACTGTTGCCGCGACAGATAGCGAGGGTACTGTGCGTCCGCTGGCTGGTCGTGGTCCGCTCTACCCACCCACTCCTCCGGTAGGCAATGGCACTTCAAGTGGGCCGCCGGAGCCAGGAGTCAGCAACCCATGGAACGCGCTATTTTTCCATAGCTATCTCTCTCGCACACGTTGTTTTGTACAAAAACCATGGCACCTCTCAGTCGCTCACAAATGGCGTGACGTACACTGATGATCTATAAGTGTTCAACTGATCAACACTTGCAAACATGTTCAACTGCAAGCCGCTGCAAGCGAGTGCTGGGGGCACGGTGGCTGAGGGGTGGAGCGACGGGGTAGCCCGGGCCCTCTCCTCGCCCGAGTCCTCACCTCTGCAGCCGCCTGATGGCAGGCCGCCTCACAGTCAGCCTCGGCAAACAGCCACATTAAGCCCACATTTTTCGCACTCTGGCTCGGAGATGGAAACAGATCTAGCAGCCACGCTCTTCTTCCTCGTCAGGTTCCTGATTTTGGTGACAGACTATTACATGACGCCAGGGCTACGGTAAGTTTGTACCTAATTATATGTTGCCCACTCATGTGCAGTGTGTACACCAGAACATTGAGTTAACTGGTCGACGCGGTGTGTGTGTGTGAGAGAGAGAGAGAGAGAGAGA
>NW_026267191.1:350711-354043 GCF_000697945.3 Frankliniella occidentalis | reverse complement strand
CTCCCTCTCCCTCCCTCTCCCTCCCTCCCCCCTCTCTCTCCCCCTCTCTCTCCCTCCCTACTTCTCCGTGCAGTCCACACGAGCCCGTGGAAGTTGTCAGCTTGCCTGTCTACTCGAGCGGAACCAGTGCCGCTGCGAGCAGCGCTCCCCCATAGGCCCCATAGGCACTATATGCGCCCCGGTGTCAAGGGCGACGGATGGCGCTCGGCGCCTCGCTGCCAGCCCAGCCGAGCGCTGCGCTCGACGACGACTGAACAATGACGTGCGTCGTTACTCGTCATTTCTGTCAGCCACCCGTCCTGACGTGAGTGGCTCTTTTTTTTTTATACCGGCACACGCTGATACACCCAGGAAAGCACGTTCTTGACCCCTGAATGCTCAAGAACATTTGCATATCAGGGCAGTGCAATTTTTATTTGTACCAATGCAATTTGCAATGGGACAAGACAATGTTCTCGGTTCAGCCGAGCACATTTACTTCACTCAAGAACACGCTTTTTTAGGATTAAAACAAATGATAATTGTTGCACACTCATGTATGCAACTTACAACTCTGTTGAAAATTGCGACAGTAAATCCCGAGAATGGTTTGGTAATTTTGTTCTGACAAGATGTTGTGATTGGATGCACGGTAAAAATAGTTTCTTGTATTCCAAGACCTAGTCTTGGATGCCATTGGCGTTCCCCATAAGATCCAAGACCGGGTCTTGAAATACAAGAAACTTTTTTTACCGTGTGAATAAAGAATGTACAGTCCTTGATCCGCCGCATTATAGTGGCAAAAAATCTTCATTGTTTCAGAGGCCGCGTTTGTGCGTGAAGGACCAGAATTTTCTTGTGTCATAAGAACAGGCTTTGTCCAGTGCACTTTTTCTCACCCGCGTTTGTGCCATTTTGTCAGCAGTCACTAAATACTACTTTCGTGCGAGGATTCTATGTCACACACTCTACGTTCGCGTTCACCTAGTATTGACTGTTGTTGCTCCTTTTCTCGGCCAGTCTTGTCCCCGCCCCGCCGCCACCCGAGACTAGCGTTGCCCGGTGCCTCCTCACAGTCCACCGAAGGGCCTCCTAGCCTCCCCAATCGCCCTCGCACGCTGCTGCACGTCCAGAAAATTTCAATCTGGCCCTTCCCGCCCGGGCTTCGCTCTAACAATACGGATTTGGTGCGATCAAGGTAGAGGGTTTCCGTTGAGTCTCTTTGAACGGGACGAGGCAGGCGCCCGCTTCTGCCCCGCCCCGCCTCGCCTCTCCCCTCTCCAGGCTTAGGCCCTCCAGAGGCCCGGCAGCCTGCGCCCGGCCCGCCCTGGAAACGAGGAGGCAACACTTTGTGTAGCGAGCGGGTAAAAAAGTTTGAGATTATAATACTGGCTACAGTTTGCGATCAAGGGTACGGCGAAGCAGGAGGAGAAAAGGCAGTGGGGCTGCCCCACTAAGAGGATTGAAAACGAAACATAAATGGAATATACTTCCAGAACCTCATTTCTAACCATATATATTCTTTTAAAACAAATCTCTCGACTACCTTAGGTCAAAACGAATCCCTCGTTTCTCCCAACCGTTCTTTTTAGGCCCCCCCAAGGGGGCCTTTCTGCTCGCGTGCGAGCGCTTCCTCTTTTTAGGCCCCCCCAAGGGGGCCTTTCTGCTCGCGTGCGAGTGCTTCTTTTTCTTCCTCCGAATTCATTAAGGTAGCGCGACTTCTGTTGTACAGATTCTAATAAAATTTTATCGAAAAATCAATCCAAAAATTAGATTTCATTTGACTATAGCCTCATTACAATCCTTCTGGCCAATTTTGAGAAAATTAAAGTTAAACATCGAAATTATCACGAAAATCGGCAAAATCCTGCCAAGCCAACAATGGTTCGCACTTCTAGCATTCTTTCTGTCGATCCCTGCGACTTACATTTTCACTTAACAGTAAAACGTATGAGACAAAAATTCAAGACCAAAAATTAAGCTTCCGAACGATATATTAAAAAATTTTGTACACTGTTCGAGTCAAGAACGACAGCAAGCTGAACAATATGCGACATTTACGCTTATTCTTCGTGTCTTGTTTTTAATTTCTAGCGCAGTTAGTATTGATTTAAACAGGGAAGTGTAAGCGAGCCGATTGTGTATCGTTCTTTAAGCTATCGAACAAGCTTTTAATCGATGCCATAAGATATCCCAATCACAACTTCTACCGGTTTAAAATCAAAGCTGCACAGTTTGTTTAGAAATGGGCGTGGCTACGACAATCCTGGGTAGAAAGGAGGCGTGGCTTCTAACAATGGTACACTCTCAGACCTGTACTGATTTATTTATTAGTAGCTTATAAAGGTTTTTATGCAGCAGGATTACTGACTAATTTGTTACTTATTCTGGATATCGTTGTCAGTAGCTCACTGATAAAAGAAAAAATTGTCAGTAATTAAAAATGAAATTATTTCGTATTACTGATGAAAGCAGTTATCAGTCGCTTATAAAGGTTTTTGCGCAGCAGGAATACTGACAAAAGGTGAAAAAAATCAGTAACAGGATGTCAGAGGTGGTTAAATGACATGTGTTTGAATAATTGTAACTATGAGTAAAAGTTGCCATTGCCGGGGAATGCCCACTAATTAGTTTCTATAAGGCGCTTTCCTCGGTGTTGGTTTTGTTATTGTGGTGACTTCAGAAGGAAGAGCCTCAACACTAACCATCAAGTTTTGACGATTGTTCGTTAAAACTTCAGGGGCTGATTAACGCGTTAGCGTTAGAATTTTTCGAATTTCGAATCAAATTGCAAACTGCACCGAGAAAACTTGTCGCACCGGGTACAGGAAAATTTTCCACGGAAGATGTCCAATTACAATTTTAAAATTGACAAGGCCTAAGAATTGCCTCGTATCAAATAACGAGCAAGAGTGGGAGATCGTACATATATACGACCCGTTTTAAAAACGACAAATTACAAAATACATTGTGCCTGAAACGTATCTCTCACAGTGCGGAGATTGGCGAGAAAGAAGTGAAAAGAGCCATATATGTATATACATATATACATACTTAAAAGGGTGGACTGCGACTGAGGGCATCATCCCCTGACCGGCTGCAAACACAAAAGAACGCGATGCATTTATGAGCAGCTTGGGGCAGGCCACCCTTCGCATCACCGTATGCTGCTGCGGAGCTCCCGTTCAATATTTAAGACTGAAACATTGTCTTTCCTCGTCATCCATGCGGATCCGGTGCAGTGTAGCGAACAGCGGGGGAGGGGGAAAGGGGGCAGCTCGTGACCTTAGGGCGGGAGGAAGAAAAGCAAAAGAGTCGAGTGATTAGCATTACGAGACTTGGGGCGTGGCGGG
>NW_026267191.1:348183-350551 GCF_000697945.3 Frankliniella occidentalis | reverse complement strand
GGGGGGGGAGGAAAAAGTTGAGCGTGATTAGGCGATCGTGGAGTGAGAGAGAGAGAGAATGGGGAGGGGGGCAGTGCCATATTTCGGACGGACGAAAACTGAAATGTTAATAAGCGTGTCTGCTGGAAGCAGAGCAAAAGAAGGAATATGACTTAAGGACGTGGTGAATTCAGTGTCGTGTGTGTGTGTGTGTTGTGCTCCCTTATGAGTTAAAGAAAAACAAAAGACGAAATATAGATTTGGAAGAGAGAGAAAGAAAGAAAGAGAAAGGGGGAGGGAGGGAGAGAAAAGAGGGGAGGGACGAAGCAGACAAGGGGAGGCGTGAGAGACGTGGGGTGTGACTCAGTTAGGCCAATGTTCCGGACCATCGCACACGGAGACCGTTGTAAGTCTAGCGAGTGAGATGGAGAGAGAAAGAGAGAGCGAAACGGGAGGGCCGAGAGGGAGGAAATGGAAATTCTAGCCACCTTCTTGTCCCCTTTTCTTTCACTTACCCTAACAAGTAGTTTGCCACAAAGTCACGGCAGTTCGATCGTCCGTCTGCGGTCCTGCGGTTGATGTTTAGCCCGGAAAGGCGTCGACTTTACAACCATCAGCCGGTGAAGTTGTCTGAATTCCGAGTGATGTAGGACGGCCAGTTTTTGTTTCAACTGCAGCGTCCAGCAGTCTACTGAAACAATTAAAGTTCATAAAAATTTAGCACGTACTAACATTTCGAAATCCATCGAAACCCAAACTGCAGCACGGTTAAAAATATGCCGTGATTTCCCAACACTTCCACGACACGAAGCAAATGAGAAATCACAACACTTCTTCTTGGTAGTCAAAAATAGTGCATTCCCTATGTTACTTTCTTACTTGAAAATAGTTGTGAACCGATTGAAGTTAATCAATTTTGGCAAAGAAAATTTGTGATTTCACAAAGAGTTCTGACAACTTTTCACACAACAAATAATTCTTCGTGAAGTTCTGTCTGTTTTTGCCAGTGTGTTATTAATATTCGTCACGCAGATCGATACACTAATAAACTTAAGTGTTCAACTGCTCAACACTTCTAAGTGTGCAACTGCAAGTTAAATACTTGCAAGTGCGCAACTGCAAGTTGTATACTTGCAAGTGTGCAACTCGGTAGGTGTACACTTGCGAGTGTGAAACTCCTAGGTTGAGCACTTCCTGCACAGTAAGTGTCCATTCTAAGGAAGTGTTCAACCGACGAGTTGCACACTTGCAAGTGCACACCTACCGAGTTTAACACTTGCAAGTGTACGACTACGGAGTTGCACACTTGCAAGTATTTAACTCGCAGTTGCACACATAAAAGTGTTGAGCAGTTGAAAACTTAGTTAATCAGTGTATTGCAGTTGACGTTTGACTTACATGTACCCAGTCTTTCGCAGTCCAGCGCTTCACATTCCTGATCACCTACGGAATGACGTCTCACTTGCACTTCTTAACGATTGAAGGGTAAGCGGCAGGGGGTGCAGCAGCTCTGCCCTCCTGAATCTGTGATGTTCCTGCCCCCCCCCCCCCCCCCCCCCCCTCTCTCTCTCTCTCTCTCTTCCACTACCTCTCGCCCTCCCCTCCCTGTGGCTCGCGGGATGGCAATAAAGGGTGGCGGGGCGCGGTTCGAGTCCCGTCCAAGTTTTACTGGTGGCTAATAATTCGGGGAGAAAAATGGCTGCGACGTGCGGGTGAAGCGTGTGCGAGGGGTGTGGGCGTGCCGTGGGGCAAAAGTCGGTGAAACCGGTGAAGCTGGTGAAGCTCCGCGCAGGTGAAGCGAGCACATCACCACACACTGCAAAGGAACGCAAGGCACCGGGGCTCCCCCAAAAGCTTTTCCGGGCCCTGGCGACCAAATATAAATTTAAAAAATGCCTTCAGACATAATTTTGTTTCTGGTGCATCAAAGAAGAGATGATGGGCATGAATAAATTTGAGACGATATTGCGCCTTTGTTCTAATGTGCCCCGCCAGCAAGTTGCCAGAAATATTTGGTACAGTTATTAAATTAGAAATAATGGGCTACATTTTGAACTTCCAAGCTAGACAAAAAGAGGTGCACAAAGCAGAAATCAAGAGCCTTATTGGCAACTTAAGCAAAAGGACTACCAGCACCCTCTCCGTGTGTGTGTAAGAGAGAGAGAGGATAGAGAGAGAGGGGGGGGGAGGGAGGAAGGAAGGGGAAGAGAGAGAAAGCAGAGAGAGAGAGAGAGAGAGAGAGAGAGTAGAGAGAGAGAGCGCACGCGTGTAAGTGGTGCCTCATCGTACGCTTTGTGGAGGAACAGGCCTGCGTTTGAAATGGCCGCAAGAGAAGACAAACCCACGCTCTCTCTCTCTCTCTCTCTCTCTCTCTCTCTCTCTCTCTCTC
>NW_026267191.1:340948-341890 GCF_000697945.3 Frankliniella occidentalis | reverse complement strand
GAGAGAGAGCACATTCTCGACATTGTGTGACGTCGCTGGCTGGTGTCACGACGACATGGCCAGGCCTCGTGCCATCAGGCACCGCTTCACACAGAAGAGCAGCAGCAGAGAAGATTCCCGGAGCTCAATTCCAAACATTTCTCATGGAATCCGACGGGGAGCGCGGCGGGCTGCGGAGCCGGCAGCGCAGCAGGAGGCGAGCGCGGAAGTGATCCAGTACTTGACAGATAAAGGGACCACACAGCAAACATTTTTCCGGGAACTTCCCGGTTGGATTCGGGAAGTACATTTTCCGGTTGCTCCAAATATTATAACATGCATAGACATGACGAAAAATAGCATCCGGAAAATTACTTCCCGGATTCAACCGGGAACTTCCCCGAAATATATTTGCTGTGCAAAGTGGCGCTGTTTACGGGCAGAAAGCGCCGTTGTCACCCTTCTAAGCAGCGGTATTTTCCGAGAAGTAACCACTGCTTGCTTAGCAGAGGTCTTTTTTCCGACGACTAAGAAAGGTAAATTCTGAAAACCCAACAGCATGTTGCAGATACAGCATGCATGGTGTGGTCCTTTGGGAGCATCCCGCGGACTCCCTCGAGTCTCTCGTCGGAGGCCTCCCCGAGGAGCGACGGCGCGCACCTCCCCGACGACCTGGTACCCTGATTAACCTGCTCCGTGTCGTCGCTGTTGTTGTTTGCCGCTCGCTCCGCTGACTCCCGACGCGATACACGACCAATCCCCCGCCATGGGATCAGAATGTTGGCATGTCGCAGAATGTCGCAGAGCACGTACCGCGTGACTGTCACTGTTAAAAAAAATTGCGGTAAATTAACAACCTTCCACACCTCAGAAAGTCGTGATGAGGGAAGACTTTTCATTTCTTTCTCGCACTGTTAAAGTCTTACGAAGAAAAATGCCAAATCCTTTGTAATACGAAGGATT
>NW_026267191.1:334833-340898 GCF_000697945.3 Frankliniella occidentalis | reverse complement strand
CTCTCTCTCACTCTCACTCTCTCTCTCTCTCTCTCTCTCTCTCTCAGACACGGAGAACATTCTCATATCCTCGCCACGGGTTGATTTATCTCTTATAGGCGCCATGCCTGCCTTGCTATGGGCTGCACAAGTATTGCAGCGCCTCTCTGGCACTGCAACCTTGACAGTTTTACCTGCAATGTTTAAAAAGAAGCCTAAAAACAAGAAAATAAACCACCGGTTTTTATATTGGGTGCGAGAGGATGAATATTATTTTAATGGGAAAGAGCAGAAGTAGAAGAGCATGTTTTCATGCGCGGAAATATGATCTTCTGTGCAACTCTAGGCAAAATATGCGTGAAAATATAGAACATCTAAGTTTTTTTGACGTTTCTGACCCTGTATCGTCGGAAAGCAACGCTATTCTTTGCAATGCAAAGAATTTTGAAGCGTCAAAATGCTTTGCATTGCGAACCAAATCCTTCACATTGCGAACTAGTTCTTCGCACCTTACAAAGAAAATTGTTCGTAACGCCGCAAAGAATTAGTTCGTAAGGCAAACTTCCTTACAATGCTTCAAAATTCTGCAGCGGGAGCGGCGGGGGCGGCGGCGGCGGCTGACCGGGCGGCGGTGCTCTCGCTGCAGATGAAGCCCGAAGCACATAAATAACGGGTTGGGGGCGAGGAGAGCCAAAGCCTAGCGCCGGCCCGGTCCCTGCCTCGGGGAGGAGGGGCGGGGGCGTTCTCCATTGCAGCATAACGCCCCACAGACATGTGCGGCCGATGGCTCCCTTCGCCGTCCCACACAGATTTGCTCTGCCATCAACGCATCTCCTTCCCTACTGCCTTCCACCTATCTCTCTTTCGCTCCCCCCCCCCTTCCCTCTCTCTCTCTCTCTCTCTCGCTCTCTGAGCACCAGATGGAGACCTTCGCACTGCTCTGGACGCCCCCTTATTAAAGATACACAAAAACGCACACACACACAAACACACACACGCGTACGGTCCTGCCTTTTCACATTGTACTTTATTTTCCAAAAAAAATCTAACTACTTCATAAAAGTGCAATATCACAGTGAAAATAGTGGTAGGTTTTTCGGGAAAAGTTTCCTTGGAGCGTGTCGTAAAATTACAATTCACAACTGTAAAATTCTAAGTACTATGTACTGACTTGGACATTTTTCACAGTGAACACTACAAGTAAAGGAGTGACCTTTTTCGCTCCCAGGAGAGCGATATCAGTGAAGCCAATTTGACGACTCTTGGGAGAGCGATATTGATTACATCGCTCGTTTGCAATAACTTTTCGCGGCATTCTTGGTTACGAATAAGACTAATTTTGAGTCATTTTCGCAAACGTTAGGGTCGTTTCTGCGACATTTCATGTTACGAAGAAGACTCATGTTGAGTCATTTCGCAAAAATCGCTCTAACAGAGCGATGACGCCTATACGTCGCTCTATTCGGGAAAGAAAGGTCACTCTTCGTTTTACAGTGAATGCAGAGGTTTAGTATGCAAAGTACGAGAAAAAAATCACGGCCCATTTCTCGAGTCCCGAACAACGCTGTCATGAACCCCTCGGAGCAATAACAATAACGGCGTAAACAAACGTGTGGAAATATCATTCATAGTGCATTAGCTCGCCAGTATTTATGAGCTTGTTAATTTGTCCTGCTGCTCGTTTTTTTCCCGGGGGAAGGGGGACTGAGCATATTGTCATTAATGGGAAACAAACAACTGGGGCGAAAATAACGACCCGCGGGGGGTAAGTGCGTCCATTGGTAATCAGGTTATAGCCGACTTGTGTGATGTGTAATGTCGGTGCCATTTCTTACCCTTTTTTAAAGGTCTACATGTAGAGTAATGGGTCACATGGCAGTTTTTGACAGCCTACCAAAAAAGAATACCCAAATTACGAACGAAACAATGTGACCAAACCGACTGCAACGGTAGCTGATATCTTTTTCCCTATGTTACAGGTAACGCACTCGTATGGGCCTACGCCGCGGTCTACCACTTGTTTCGCTCCCCTTCCTCCGCCCCTCCCACCCACCTGTTTGGGACTGGGGGTGGGGAGGGGAAGGGGGGCGCAGCCGACGGTCGATATCCCGGTCCACGTAGTGCGGCCGTCCTCCCAGAGATGGCGCGGGATACCTCGGAGGCTGCGGACCTACGAGCTCCTTCTGTTTGGGTGAAAACAGCAATTTTGAAAACTGTGGGCATCGTATTACAGATCTGCTACACTTTAAGAACGGCAAAAGCAGAACGACTGTTGCACGCTATGCAAGCTATAATTGTGGCAGGGTTGTTACAGTTCAAAAGAATGCAATGTTGTTATGGGACAATAGATCAGATCTTTAACTTACTGAACATATTAGGCATATTTGATATACGGTGTTCAATAACATCAACGTTTCAGTTAGACAGAAAAGTTTGTGTCCCACAGTTAAAAGAACAAATAAATGTTGGACACATTGGTTGATACTGCAATTACACTACTATACTCCACGTCTACCACACTTGCTCTTTTCCAGAGCATGCATGCACTGGAAACCTGAGTGAGGTGTCGAGCTCGAAATGAGACAATTTCGCCTCGCTCAATCAGAGGGATGACTATAAGGCTCACCCTATTTGAGTCATATGTACCGAACTCTCACTCTGAAGGACTAAGATTTCCCTGACCTCGCCCAATTGCATTGGGGGACCTCACTCTAATTGGGTGAGGAACTCGAATGTCTCAGCTTGATTGAGAGTCAGATACCTTACTCTCTGGAGAGCGAGATCAGTGACACATCATCCTATCAGGAGAGTGAGATTTTTTGTGTCACTGATCTCGTTCTCCTGAGAGTAAGGCATCTGACTCTAGCATTTTCAGTGTGCGACATAGATATGAGCGAATACGATCGGGTCCGATCGGACTCGAACAAACATCTCTTAGTTCTTGGTATTTTGAAGGATCGTTGCACGTCTTTTCAACTGCAAAGCAATCAATTTGTAACTGCGAAATTTCTAATTTCTTCCTAACTTTGCAAAGTAACGATAGTAACGATCTTCGAGAGGCTTTGACTAGGGAAGGTGTTACTGGTACTCAATGGGGCGATGATCAAGACGAGAGGTAAAATGCCTCTGAGGGACTTTTAGAAAATAAAAATTAGTGCGCACAGCCTTTATATTCGGGGGCACGGGGAAGGGACCGAACCGCACAAAGTTTTGCGGCGCACTCGAGTGCATAATACAGGGAAGTAGTGGGGGTAGGATGCATCCCATCCTATAGGAAAGTGGTGAGGTGGGCCGCAGGATGATGCGGTGCTGCATCCATGCATACCGGACACAGAGGCGCGGCCGTTTGAAGCGCCTCTCCCCCTACCTTACAAGCGCCTCTATTGCCTCTATCGTCTCTCTCTCTCTCTCTCTCTCTCTCTCTCTCTCTCTCTCTCTCATATGCGCTGCCGCCGCCGTTGGGGCCTGTATATTGCAAAGAGTAACGGTGTGGCGAGGATGGGCACCGCACATATGGAGCAGAGGGGAGGGGAGGCGGAGCGTAGCAGAGCAGCGGCCAGACGGATGTGCAAATAGATGGATGGTTGGATGAGAGCACGTTGCAGCCAAATTGGCGCATCGCCGGCCGCCGCCGCCGCCGCCGCCACCGCCTGCGGATGGCGATCGAATATGCCAAACGAATTGCTTCACTTGCTGCTCTGCTGCTGCCGCTCTGCTACTGCTGCTCGATTTTCTTTGCTTAATGGAATAAACTTATTACAAAAAAGGAATACACACGTACGTGCGGATGATTCTGTCGACCCTTGTACAAACCCGGAAGAAAGCGCTCTTTCAATATTTGTAAGAAGTCGTTCTGGCCCTGACGTCAATTTTTTTCGTCAAGAAAAACAACAAAATACATCACACATCTTAGCAACGCTTTTCATCTATTTCAAATGTAAGAATTCTCAATGACTATAATCGCGTTCGTCCCTCCGTTCTCGTTCTCCGAAAGAAGAAGTTATCAAACAATAATGCGAGAAAGACTATGACGCCACATGCTTCCCCGAAGGTTGATACTAGTATGGTACAATGACGAGAAATGAGCTCCGCTACAAAAGAGCACAAAGAGCACACCCTGACCTCGGGCGGTACGCGTGCAGTAGCTCACACTACTAAGAATGGCATTGTAGGGGAAACATTCAGATTTTAGCCTGTTGCATTTGTGTGTTTGTTTTTTTCGGAACACGATCAACGCGAATAGTCTCTGAAGATTTTCACCCCGAACCACTTTCCTTCGAGCGATAGTTAATGTCGCTGTAACCGTTCTGATCACTTCATGTACTAAAACAGCATGCATCGATATTGTTTTAGGTTCTCTGTGGGCCAGCTAAAGGATCCCCCTTCTGTACTTTACCGACAGGTTCCTAAAAGGCTTCCTAGACGGTCTACCTTGCAATATACAGTGAAGAGAAAGCCCAAGCTGACATGAGAGTGCTTTTCTTTACAGTGTGACACAATGTGCCGTTCGAAAGTAGTCTGGCGCTGCTGCTGGGTCAGTTTAAGCCCTTTGCTTGGCAGGGATATGCCGTCCGAGCCACACCTCCAGCGCAATATGTGAAACGCGCTCTCTCTCTCTCTCTCTTTCTCACACACACACACACACACACACACACACACACACACACACACACACCTCAAGTAATGAAAGACACAAACTCCGCTGTGGGTGACGCACTGGGCCGGCAAAAGCAGTCTCCTTGCGCAAAATTCCATTTCGTCCGAAACGCGTCTCACAAAGGCAGCGACATGTCGCAGGCAAAACAGAGGCAAGACAAAGAGTGAAAACCTGTCGCAAAAAGCAAAAAAAAAACACAGTGTCGGGTCCGAGGATGAAAAAAAAGAAAAAAAGAATGTCACATATTCTTGATATCAAAGTCATTGTTTTTTGGAAAAAATCTCCCCTCGGCCGGCTTTCGCAGTAGTCGGCCTCGAGCCTCTTCGCACGCCTCACTCCGCTCTCCGAGAGACGGATAAACTCCAAGGCCTTATAAACAAAGTTGGCAAACATGAATACGCCGGAAATGGTAATGATTTTGGCCGCCCGTTGGCCAGCGTCTCCACCTCTAATGAGAGCCGTCTCCTTGCGACCGCCCCGCCGAGCTCATCACGGGGGTGATTCACATGGCGCACCGGTCGGACCGTGCAGCAGAGCAGCGCCGAGCAGAGCAGAGCAGTCGAGTACTCGAGCTAACGCGCGTCCATTAAAACTTATTTCAATGGTCGGAGAGCAGCTGTATATGCCGCCGGCGGTGGAGCAAGTCAAGGGGCAGCTCAGCTCTCTCTCTCTCTCTCTCTCTCTCTCTTGCTCTCGCTTTCTCTCTCGACTTCATTACGGAGCTCTCCTGATGTGACGAGTCCCTAGCTCCTTCACCCCGCGGCCCTACATGGCGCACGGGTCTGCTGCTGCTCTCTGACCGCGGCTAAAGGACCCCGCAGACACGCAGACACTGCCAGAAAGTAGAGGTCATCATTGTGTGTGCAAAGCCCTTGGCCCTTTGTCTGCGACGGTGTTATTCACTCTTATAGGCAGTACATTGAGAAAAAAACAAAAGAAAACAACAACGATAATGAACCTCATTTGAACCGGGTATGTGTTGTGAGTACCCTCGGCCCAAGAGGGTAAGTGTACAACTGCAAGTTGAATACTTGCAAATGTACAACTCGGTAGGTGTGCACTCGCAAATGCGCAACTCCTCAGTTGAGCACTTCCAACACAGAGAGCATTCAATCTAAGAAACTGTTCAACTGAGGAGTTGCACTTGCAAGTAATCGACTTGCAGTTGCACACTTGTATTTTGTCGGTGTAACTGTCAAGAATCAGTACACTCTGGAAGGGTAACGAAACCCGTTGCGAGATTCCCGTTTTTGTTTCCAGCGTGTATAGTTCATGCTCGAGTTCACGTTATGGCGCCTTGTAGAGGGCGCGGTTATGCGGCGAGGTATAAGGGTGCGACATGTCAGCAGACCGGCCGACCGGCGTTGTTCGAAACTGTGCGGCTTGCGATCAGTCGAGGCGGTAGGGGAGGCAGGAGTGGGGGGTGGGG
>NW_026267191.1:326285-329628 GCF_000697945.3 Frankliniella occidentalis | reverse complement strand
GCCCTGTATGCGTGGCCCCGGGGGTGCCTGTTCCAATTCCGACCCAGAGATTGGATATTTTCAGGTTTCGTTTAACCGCGACGCACGGCCGGCTCGCCCCCCGACGCACCTGGCCTGACCCGGCGGCCGGCCCACCGGGGCGCAGCAGAACGACGAGGGCCCTCAGCGCGGCTAGCAACAGTCATGTAAAAAATAAGAATTTGACGGGCGCTATTACTCCATCCAGCAACCACTGCGTGACAAACACACGCACACACGCACGCACGTGCACACACACACACACACACACACACACACAGGATCACATGAGTGTGAATAACACTGTAAAAAAATTATATAGTAGATTTCCTATAAATGTATCTGCAGCAATTCACATATACATGTATAGGAATTTTACCATACACGCGTATGGTAACTCTACCATACGCGATAGTATTCTTACCATACAAGTATAGGAATTTTCCTATACACCTGTGTAGGATATGTACTATGTGTGTGTGGCATTATCCCTACACATGTATAGGAATTTTCCTATACACTCAATGCTCTTTTAAAAAAGAAAAAGTTTTTTTTAACCACTTCCCCGCCGTTGCCGCCCTTCCTTGTCGCCTTCCTACCGCCTTTCGGTAATTTCATTTAAGTAAGCATTGATGAAATTTTGTAATACCTTACCGGACGGAGAGTTGAACCTCGGACTTCTGGCTTGCGTTCCCGGCACGCTGACCACTAGACCGCGGGGACTTGTTGGGAGGCGTGCCTCACCAACCCCGGGTCATCCCAGAGCCGCGCACCGCCCCTCGCTGGGCCATTCCCAGAGGGCCAGCCAGGTGTCGGCGCGGTGCTGGGGCTAGCCCACACCTTTGGGGATTTACTCCTAGATGTTTTGATGTCGAGTTTTGAATTTTACTTCCTGCCCTTACTTGAAATTCGATTATCAGAGTTTAAACAACTAAATAGACCAATATAGACTCTAAATGTGTCCAACCCTGTGTAGTGTGGCGTCAGGCGGCAGATATAAGCTCATAAAATGACCGCGCAGACCAAGATGTGTAAGGTAGAAAGATGTGTATATCTTTACGCGTTTTTTAAATTCCGAACATTGTATAGGAAAATTGTCATCATCAAGTAAATTTCCTACACATGTTAAGGAATATATGCCTACTAGACACGTATCGGAATTTTCCCATACTTTTCTAGAGATTTGCCTATACACTTCGTACTCTTCCCATACGCTTCTTCCGAAATGGGAAAATTCCTATACATTTATAGGAATTTTCACTTCCGATACGATGTAGAGGAAATTTCCTATACACGCGTATAGTAGAATTCCCAACATTTTTTACAGTGAACTTAAGTTGTAACTCACGCGGTTAAAAGCTTATATAGTGAATAAGGTCACCCAAGCCAGGAGGGTAGGAGGGTGTATCACCGTAAGTTACAGTAATATTCACCCTAACTTGGGGCGCAAGTTCACCGAAAGCTACTGTGGTGCAGGGTTTACTGTAGCATACGGTGAAATTAAAGCCTTTTTCGGTGCATCTACAGCAAGCGTGCATGCAACACTCGCACACTTGGACTAGCATATTTCCAGTGTATTCTCACCTGCACAATTAGTGAAAGGACACAAAAACTTTGTCAGGTACGACCGCTACGACCGCTTCTGTCATCCGAGAGACGTTCGAAAGTGATAAGGCTGGGGAGCAGGCGCGCCAGGACTCGCCCAACACTTGCGCCAGTAGGCACAGTATCTCCTCCGTACCGTGTACCAGAGCAGGTGTTTGACATTGTCCTGGGGACACAAGGGATAATGTACGCTCGGGCGCAGGACCCAGCCAGTCGCAAGCGATGGGTCGGGCGCCCGCCCCAGCACCCTTTCTGTTTGTCCAAACGATGTTCGCACGGCCAGGCTCAAACATCAACAAACGGCCCGGGCCAACGCCGGCACACCTCCTGTATTAATGGTACCGGGTGTATCATAGCGGACGTATAGGGATCGAAAAATAACGGAGAGGTCAAATGAGTCAATAGGGAACGGTAAACTTTGTAGGTATCTTCTTTACTCTAAGTGTAGAAAGTATCTCGGTTTTTCTGCGACTCATTCGGCGAACTATGGGTGCTCGGCGCCTGCGGGACTCAGGGAGGCCATCCCGCAACGCATACATGCCCTGCAGCCAAGGTGTTGCCTACCTGTCAGGCGCTATGGTAGCGGTAGAAGCTGCACTGCACGGTAAAAACAATGTCTCATTTTCTTAAGGGAAAAGGGAAAACTTTGAAAAACTCCCATCCCATATTTGAGGAAAACTGCTCCGACCTCGCCTCAGATTATGGGGAATCTTCTCAAAACACGAGGGAAATATATTTCAAATTAGTCCGTTGCGAACGAGAAGGGGACAATACTGGGTCTCCATTCAATTATCCATGTTTAAAGAAAACTTGTATTTTGACATCGGTGCAGCCGATTTCGAATAAAAGACGAACGTACACACGGACGGACAGCCTCACGACAAGAGACATCGCCTGACCCCTCAGCGAATATGATCTGAAATATTATTTTTCTGTAATAGGGGCAAGAGCGGCAAACGAAAGGTCTTTTAATACACGCGAAAAAAACGCTTACTAATGGCGTACTAACAGTACTAATGCTGTACTAACCGTACTGATGGTGTTCTAACCGTACTATCGTCGTACTAGCCGTACACTGCAAAATTCTTGCGAAGAATTTTCAAGCAATCGTAAGGAAGATTGCATTGCAAACTATTTTCTTCGTAAGTTGCGAAGAAATGGTTTGCAAGGTTACGAACTAATTCTTTGCAGCGTTACGAACGATTTTCTTCGTAAGATGCGAAGAATTAGTTCGCAATGCGAATGATTTAGTTCGCAATGCCAAGCATTTTACAACGCTTGAAAATTCTTTGCAATGCAAAGAATAGTTCTTCGCAAACTTTTTACAGTGTACTATGTACTAACTCGTACACCCTTTTCCCGAGTGATTTCCCCCTCGGCCACACTGCAGTACACTACAATTCCGTGATTCAGCACCCACGTTTCATCTCTTTTACGGGCCTGTTTTTTTCACTTATGGCACACGATTGTGTAAGATCGTGACTGTCAGCACGACACATTTCGTATATATAGGCAGCTTGTCCATTTCAACTCAAAGTAAATCATGGCTCACATTGCTTGTGTCGTTCTTCTGGCTGCGTTCGCTGTGAGTTCATTCTCTTTTATTCAGACTGTCTTTTCACTTTTAAGAGAGATAAAGGAGAGAGTACGGCACATTGGTTCACAATCAAACATTACTACGGTAGAGCAGTCGCTGCGAAAAATTAATCTTTATTTAAAT
>NW_026267191.1:319781-322143 GCF_000697945.3 Frankliniella occidentalis | reverse complement strand
ACGTTACATTTGTATATTTATGTTTAGTTTAAGTATTTTAAGCTATCATATAAAAAAGAGAAAATATGAAGGCTCTGGGTTGTTAAACGCGTTAGAGTAATCGAAGTTTTGAAACTTGTTAGAACCGTTGCCACCTTGTTTGCTCAGGGCATCCTGCTCTCTGGAGTAGATGCAGGCGTGCGTCATGACTTGAAGAACCTCGGACACGACATCAAGCACAACGTGGGGTCAGCTGTCGGTGGTGTTACCCACGGCGTCGCTAACGCCGCGGGTACTGTGAAGCACGGAGTTTCTAGCGCTGCTAATACTGTGAAGAATGGCGTCAACAATGCGCGCCAGAAGGTCGCAGATAAAATTGCACCTGGTCACTAAGTGCCCTGGGCTGCAATCCAGCCCATGTCGCGTTTCAGCACACATTAATACAACGTAAACGATGTTCCGTACCATTGACATGTATTTTTTTACGTTCCTTTACCTCCCTTGATAAATTTGTTATATTTTACCGATAATACAAATGGGCAATATTTTCACACTTGTGTGTGCACAGAATACCGTGCTTGAACTGTATCTGCGCATGTGTTATGCGTATCGTAAACGCTCATAGTTTGCTAAATCGGACACATTCGCAGATTGTGACAGTTGGAACCATGCAGCTACGTGCAGCTGACGTCACAAGAGTTTGTATAGCTATTGACTTGACAGTAATTTGGTCAGACAAACTTAACTGAGAAAAACTTATGGTCCTAACCACGAAGCATTGCGTTCCGAGACCAAAAGTTTGGACGCACTAAACAGTTTTGTTTTGGACAGAAAAGTTTTGTTGCCACGCAAAATAGTGATTGGTGGGAGCTGATTTTTTTTTTGTGCCGGGAACAAATTAAGACGCATTCAACAACCGTCTAGTGCGACAAGAAAAACGTTTCCTCAGTATTCCAAACAGTTTCGAAATATTCTTTAAATGTGCTCGAAAAGTCAACAATGCTTATGAACCGACTCAACTTGCCTTCTTCGGTACAAGCAAAATTGCTATCGGACAAACCCACCCCTTCCACATTACACCCCATAATGAGGGGTGAGAATTTAGGATAGTCCAACCCGCCGGAAAAGCCTCTGGTATGGAGACGCCCTCTGTACACGGCCAATAATGTGATATTTTTTTTCGAATCGGACACCTCCCGGCCAAAACAACCCCGTGGACATCCCACCCTTTTTGAATATGGACCATTTTGAACCGTTAAGGTTGAAGTGATGGCGTGTAAACTTTAAGGAAGGCTCCTTTCTTCGTCTGGAACACATTCATGCGAAAGAAACCAGGTTCCAGCATCTTCAACCCCTTTTCGAAGGGGTGACATCCCCCGAATGGCAATGCACCCCTTCTGGAGAACTATCGTCTGTAAATACTATCATGACATTGTCTACACTAATAGTGTAACACTTGACATGACAGTGCAAACGACAAAAATACCACCCATATACGTGTTCGCGTCACGTTTGGCTCGGGTCTGCATAAGGTTTGTTAAGAATGCACTGAAAGAAATGTTTCGTTGCAGCGATCAAAAATTGTTCGATCAGTCCGGATCAGTCATGGCCATCAACTTTTTGGTCGTAGCAACTAAACTTTTGGTTACAGCAACCAAGATTTCGGTTACAGCAACTCAAATTTAGATGCCCGTGACTAAGCCGGTCTAACCGAACATAATTTGGTCGTGGGTATCAAAATTTTGATGGCTGCAACGAAACATTTCTCTCAATGTGGGCAACCGGCAGACAGACATACCAGACACATTGGCGAAACAGACTGATGAACGCACTGCTAAACAGACTGGCGAGCAGACAGACGGCCGGACTGAGCAGACAAGCAGACAGACAGACAGACAGACGGACGGACGGACAGACAGACAGACAGACAGACAGACAGACAGACGGGCGGAGTGCAGGTTGCTCATTATGCCCAGGTGATCCCTGATGGCGGTCGGCCATTAGTTACAATTAGTGGCGACCGTTTAATGGAAATGAATGTCTGACAAAGCCACAGGGAGAGAACATGGCCCGGGCGGAACAGCGTGGCCCGCCCGCGCCGCGCCCCCTACCGAGCAGGGCCTGGGCACGGGGCACGGGGTTGGGTCACGAAAGGCGGCTATTGGATATCGGAGCCGCCCTAGCCTGCTTGACGCGCCCCGTGGCGTTCCAGTGCGGATCAGGTACGCCTCGCTGCCCCGTCGGCCCCACAGCGCGCACCACGCCCGCCACGCCCCGCGTCACCCCGCCCCGCCACGCCCCGGCCGCTCACCATGCACGCGTTCAGAGGATCAGGACGACATGCACGCCGCAAAGAGAGAGAGACGAGAGAGGGGGCAGAGAG
>NW_026267191.1:318767-319731 GCF_000697945.3 Frankliniella occidentalis | reverse complement strand
GGGGGCAGGAAAACATAAATGGAAATAAACATGCCGAGGGCGATATGTTTGGAGCTGGCTACTACGGCGCGCGGCTGCAGGCCCGTGTTGTTGCTGCTAGTTAGCCTGAGCATGACTTTGGCCAGGGTCTCGGCCCCACGCAGCCCTGCGCAGCAGCCCTCCTGCCCCGCCGCGGCCTGCGGCTAGACAAGCAGCGCGCCCATGCTCGGCTGGCCTAACCTGGCCTCGGCCAGGACCCCGCAGCCCCGAGGCCCAACGCTCGGCTTCCCCCGCCCTCCTCGCCTCTCCGTTGTCAAGGTAATTTCCTCACAAATTTCATCTCCCACTGTTGTTCGCCCGTTTCTTTGATTCCCCTTCATTTTCCAACCCCGTAGAGAGATTATATTTTACACGGCGTTGGCCTTTCACGTGCACCACGACGGCAAATGTAAGAAATTGCGTTTCTCTTTCCTTCCTCGCGATCTTTTCTGAAATTTATCATGGTCTATGGTCTTTACGGATTAGAACATCGAGTTTCAGCACACGACAATAATTATTTCATTGGGAAACACAAAATTTAGTGTGTCAGAAAAGCAGGCGAACACCTTACTTTGGATCTTCAGAATTAAAACGTAGTTTGGCGCGATGTTTTTCAGAATGACTATAGACTATATTGTGTTGCTAATCTTAGAAGTTTAAGAATAGCTAACTGTAGAAAATAACTTTGTTAACTTACAACGAGACTTACAACATATTTTGAAATTCCGATATACAAAGTATATTGTAAATTTAGGACATCCCATTCTTGCTCGTCAATGAATCCGATGTCAAAACGCATGGTTTCAAGCAATAATCGTACCACACACATCATATGGCAAATTTACCTGTAACCTTTACAAGAATTTCTCGCAGTGGCCTACTCTGGAAACTCGGGTGTGAGACAGTCTAACACCAAATGGTGTTAGGCAAAATACCTCACACCAAA
>NW_026267191.1:310335-311333 GCF_000697945.3 Frankliniella occidentalis | reverse complement strand
GCAGCTTTGAGCCGTAGGAATGTCGCGGCGGTCGCAGCCCGGGCTGTGTGAAGCGGTTTGGTTCCGTCCGTTCGTTTTTTGCCCGCCCCAAAGAGGCTGCGCCCTGCAGGAGCCCGGCGGAGGCGGGCCAGCAGGGGACCACGCGCAAGAGGAGAAAGGCGGCCTAAATATTTGAAATGGTTGTCGTCCCTTCATATTGCCCGCCCTTACGATATGAGACAGCGGGGCGGGGCAGCGGGGCATCCCGGAGGACGCCGACGGTGAGGGCAGGACAGTCGGCTTCCCTTGCCTCGGAAGGCGCACGCTCAGCTTTTAGCCCGCCCTTCCTGCTTTCAGGAAAGGCGTATGCAAAATAACCTGGTATATATAAATAACCGGATTCGTAATACGAACGAGTTCATAATATATCAGTCGTTCGAAAGATTTGAAGTGTGTGACTGGATCTGGATGTACTTCAAATTGTTCAATAGTAACATTGATCACTTTGAGCTGTCCAATAGCTTCATGACAAACCCTGAAGTTATAAACTATAAAGTATTCAAATATCCATTCAAACGCTTAAAAGTGTGCAACATAGCGTTGAGCACACTTGCATTGTGCAGAACACTAGATTTATCAGTGTAAGACCTGTCGTTTCACTGGACGACCAAATGTACATGCAACTTTTTCCCTTCATCTGAGGATTTGCTGTTGGCGCTGTTGCGAGTTTATCACAATTTTTTCCCCCCCCTCACACTCCTACGCAGTGTTGCCCGCGCATGACAGAGTTCCGCCCGCGGACAGCGAAACGCCGTTAGTTAGGCCCCATCCGGAGGCCAGGGCCAGGCCGCGCGCGCGCCAGCCCGTCAGCACAGCCCACACAGCCCGCTCGGAGTGCGCTGTGTACTGTGACAACTAACTTGGCGACGCAGAGCGCACCGCTGACTTGTGTTTGTGTCTCTTGTGGGGCGCGGCGGGGCGTGGCGTGGCGGGGCGTGGCGGGGCGTGGCGGGGCGTGG
>NW_026267191.1:308474-310282 GCF_000697945.3 Frankliniella occidentalis | reverse complement strand
GGCGGGGCCGGGCCAGCGTGCCATACATAACCGCATAATCTCAACGGGCAGAGCAGGCTGTTGTCTCGCCCAGCGTCCCTCTCAAGTCGTCCTCCTCCGGCTCGTCGGGGACACACTGCAGAGAGGGAGCTCCCCCCCTCCTCCGCCCTCTAGTGCCTCGCCACCGCAGCAAGCGCCTGCGGCCGGCGGGTCGGGCCGCGCGCTCGCCCGGCGAGCGGTCGCCTTGCCTACCCGGCCGGGCGCTACAGCAGCAGCACCGCAAGAGAGAGAGCGAGCGTGCGGTGGAGAAAGAAACGGACCGTCGTCGCTACCTCGCTCGCTCGCTCCCACTCTGTCTATCTCGCTCAGAGCGAGCGACTCAGTCCCCGGGAGATGTATCAGCATAACATCGCATCCGTGACACGGCTCGCCTTACGCCGTCGCCTGCCCAGCCAGCTCTCTCCTTCCTCAGGAGCGCGGCAAGGCTCTCCTACTCTCTCCGGGGACGCGCTCTCCTCTTCCTCTGTGTCGCTCACACACTCACCGAGTTCATTTCATATTCGCCTTTGAAATTCATTATGTATTCCGGTAGGGACCTTGTAGTGCGCAGAGAGAGAGAGAGAGAGAGAGAGAGAGAGAGAGAGAGAGAGAGAGAGAGACGGATCCAACATCCATCCGGCCATCCGCCGCGCGCCGCAGCCGAGGCGAAAGAGAGTCGGGCTAATGTTGCCGCACAGCAGCACACATACCACCGACAAGACTCTTTCCCCGGTGGAGTCCTGGACTCGACGGCGTCCTGGGCACGACGGCGTGCTCTCTCGGCACTCTGTCGGAACAACAGTTTGCATTCGATAAAATCCGTTACATTCTATTGCTTTATTTAATAAGCTATGAATGTAAAAGTTCATAAGATTTTGGTACGTGTACTTGTCGCCTCGCTTGTCGCATCATCGCCAACAATAAAGTAAACTCGTATCATTCATGTTATTCACTGTTCAACAAAGGAACAATTTTTAAGTCAGAAATCGCAAAAAAGTAATTTGTATAACTTTTTAAACTTCTATCACATTTCTTTTCAAAATTAGGTAAATTTATTATCTTAAAACACTATCTTATTTCCCCTAGCAAATAATCTTACACTGTCGACAAAAAACACAGACGGACGACAATAGCCAGAAGATAGGGTCAAAAAAAAAAAAATACCAGTCCAAGAGAAAATTGGTCCTGCCGTGACTACGAAACCAGATCAGTTTACTAGCGGAAAAGAGGATGGGAAAAAAATTTAATAAAGATATTGAAATGATGGTTGGCTGGTTGACGGTCGGCTGGCGGAGGTTGCGGTTGGCGAGGTTGGGAGGGGGGGGGGACAATCCCCGCGGGGCTTTACCTCCTCGCCGAGGCGGCGGCGGCGCGCTTATTCTCGGAGGTGTGAAGAGAGCGGCGCGCGTACGGGAGCGTGTGTGATGCCATTTGCAAGGCGCATATTGGAGCCTTACCCCTCCCCCTCCCTCCACCGCCTTCGGGCTTAGCCTGCGGCCGGTGGCAGGGTGGGGCTGAGCGACGAGGAAAAAAGGTAGCTGGGCTTGCAGCAAGTGGTGGCGTGGCGTAGCGGGGGAGAGAGGATGGGGGTGGGGGTGCAGTAAGACGGCGATGCCGTTGGGCTCAGGCCCAGAGATACCACAATCCTTTTTGATATTCATACACATGCATAGAGACCTTGCTCCCCGCACAATCCTCCTTGACCCCCTACCCTCCCCCCTCCCTCCGTATCCCGGTCGTCTCTACTCCCCGCTACAATCCCGGTGGCTGTACTCCATGTTCACCCCCCC
>NW_026267191.1:305940-308399 GCF_000697945.3 Frankliniella occidentalis | reverse complement strand
CCTCTCTCTCCGTTCCGGTTGTGTCCAATCCCAAGCTTTGTTGGACCGGCGATTGCGGGCTGGAAGGCTAAGAGGAGAGTGAGAGAGAGAGAGAGAAAGAAAGAGAGAGAGAGAAAGAAAGAGAGAGAGAGAGGGGGGGGGGACGCGGTTTGACTCCACTTTGACGGTCTGGGGCTCCACGCCGCCGCGAGCCGCAAAGGACGCGACGATCTCGCGCGACAAATCGACGGTTTACAAAAGGGGTTGAACGATCTTTGCCTCTGAGTACCAAAGCCTGTCTGTTTGTCTGTTTTTTCATATATATTTTTTTTGTTTTGTCTAAGAGATGGGCATGGGCATGGGCGGGGGACGTGCAAAAAGATAATAAAGCTGCGCTATATGGCGCTGCAACAGCGGCGTCTCGTACAAAACCAACAGTATGGGGCGACGTGCTGATCCTTTGTTATCGCCAGAAAGCCTGTAACGCAACCTTTACGGCAACTTTCCTCCGCGCTCCGTGTGCGAATATATGGGGGCGCGTGTGCGAAAATGAGGTGGGGGGAGAGAGAGGGAAAGAGTGAAAGAGAGGGTGAGAAAGAGAGAGAGAGAATTTTCCCCTCCTCCCCCCAATGGTACTTCCTTAACCCTCTGCAGTCAATTAAATAATTGATACGAGTGCGTCGTAGACCCCAAATTATTGCTAGAGTTACTTTTCCCTTGCCAACTTTCCTTCAGCAGCTTCTTTTACTGTAGAAGCAAATAAAATGTAAAATGTAAAGAACGAAACAGTTATTGCAGACAGAAACATTCTCAACAACTGCTCAAATGGTTCATGAAGCATTTCCACCGAGCAGCTCTCTCCCGTTTCAGACAGCGCACCGCGTCGGTTGCGCGGCGGCGCGCACGTCGTGCCCGCTGCAAGCGCGCTTGCTGTGCCAAGTGATGACATCGCAACGACTGATGTTTTCTTACTTCGACGAGCAGCATCCTCGCTATATCGCCGGGTTGTATCGATACAGGAGGGCAGCGCGGGACGATGGTTTTTTTACCGTAACTATGGTCCTACCTCCTATCTGTCCTCTCCTTTGCAGACACACACACACACACACACACACACACGATACGGTGTCCTCACATGGATTGGGTATACTCACGGTAAAAACAATGTCTTGAAATCCCAGGAAATTTCTGGGATTTCAAGGTTGGGTGGATGTTTTCAAGATTGGCCCTTGAAATCCCAGACTCTGTCTTGAAAGCCGTAGCTTCCAAGGGAAATCCTTGGAATTTTCGTCTGGGATTCTAGGATTTTCCTTGAAGTACCCAGATGGTGCCTCAAGGAAAACCCTTGAATACCAGACAAAAAATCCAAGGATTTCCCATGGAAGCTACGGGTTTCAAGGCAGGGTCGGGGATTTCAAGGGCCAATCTTGAAATTATCCACCCGACCTTGAAATCCAAGACATTTCCTCGGATTTCAAGACATTCTTTTTACCGTGCTATATTCGAAGCAGCAGGGTCCTTTACGCGCTCTTTGCGTGCTCTGTATGAGCGCGACACACACACGCGCGCACACACACACACACGCACACACGTGCACACACACACACGCGCGCGCGCGCGCGCGCACAACACCCAAAGCTTGGCTGGTGCCTCAGCTTCGCGCTAAACAGAATGTACGATTAGCCGGAAAGGCCCCTTTGAAAAGTCCGTAATTTGTGTGTCGGATTGGGTGGCTCCAGCAGCCGGTACAATTACCAAGGGCTTAACTGCGAGGCCATCAGCAACACCAAAGGCCATACTCAACTTTATTTGACTCATTTCTCTTTCCATTGTAAATTTAAAGTTGTTTGTTTTGACTATTTGTGTTCTGCGACCGGCCAACTCTCATGGTACGAACCATTTTATATCGCTATGATTGGTTTGTCGCTAATGTGGTATACCAGTCATAGAACACACTGACTGGAAAACATTGAAACGAAATATACGGCAAACAACCGAGAAACCGAGTAGATGCAAAACGCAAAGACGTTCAGAAAAATCAAAATTTACTTGTATTTTAAAAAGAAATTGCACACAAAGAAAAGTTCTCAGATATAACTGGTCAAAATCACCAAGAAAAAGAAAAGTAAAAAACATCGTCAACAACGTACATAGAAATTGATGAAAATTAAGCGGCCTCATGTTTGCTGCTGAGCGATCTTACTCCCGTGGTGCACCACTGGTGCAAGCGCCGTGGCAGCGGGTGCATGGTAGCGGGAGCAGTCCTTAAAGCAATAAGTCAAAAACATACATGTAGCAGCACGTTTTCCTTGTACACGTTTTGTTCATTTCTTTTTTAACACCCACGAGTGGGAAAAATAGTAAAGTCCTGCTTTTTTGGGTGGGGATGGCGGGGGAGGGGTGAATTAGAAGGACGCAGAGAGTGAAAGAGGGAGGAGGGAAAGGAAGAAGGGAGGGATGAAGGGAGAGAAGGAGGGAGG
>NW_026267191.1:302547-305890 GCF_000697945.3 Frankliniella occidentalis | reverse complement strand
AGAGAGAGAGAGAGAGAGAGAGAGAGAGAGAGAGAGAGGGGTGGGGCAGCAAGGGGGAGCGACGACACGCTGTTGACAGCCCCCATATTAGAGGTAGCAAAGCGAGAAAGAGAGCGAGAGGGAGAGAGAGAGAGAGAGAGAGAGAGAGAGAGAGAGAGAGAGAGAGAGCGGAATGCCGCGGGCTTTTCGTCCCGCTGTGTTGTGCTTTAATGAGGTTAGGCTGGCTGCCCCAAGGAAATCCTCTGCGGCGGTGCGTGGCAGTCACCAGCAAAGATGGAGCAGAATGTGCCAACTGTCAGCTGGACGGGTCACGTTCTATCTCTCTCTCGCTCTCTTTCCCTCTCCGCGCCACCAGACACACTGGAGATGCAGCAGAGAGCACGCTTTTGCCCCTGAGACCTGAGAGCACGCTCGCGCTCGAGCATATCCGCGGAACCGCTAGCACCGACGACTTTTGTCGAGCTTCTTGTGCAATAAAACTCGCACCTGGGGAAAGGATAAGATATATACTCAAAAAAATAAAATAAAAATAAACACGGGATGCCTTTCGGTTTAAAAGAAGAGTAGGCTGCTCTCCTGCGAGTCCTATTAGTATTCAGAATAATCATACCTGCTGTACCGACAGCCACAGTAGAGTCAACAGAATTGCTATGCAAATGAATAACCAGCTGCTTTTAACCTGAGCGAAAGATTAACATTAATTATTTCAGTCTTGCGTACAGTATTGAGGAGAAGGACTTATTCAACTTGTTAAACTTATTTACAAAATACAAGGGAAATAAATTAGCTATATCGCCAATATGGCCTCAGATTAGAATATTAGCTCACCTATAGCTAATAATTAGATAAGAGAGCTAAAAACGTAGCTATAACGCAGTTGTCTAGAAAATAAAGCAACTTGCTGTGAAAGTAAATGTTAGCTCTCTTAGCCAAGAATTAGCTAAGCAAGCTAATATTGTGATCGAATGCCGTATTGGCGAATGAATTGGCTAATTTAGCTTACTCTTTTTTCCGTGGAAGGCGTAATTTAGGCTATGCTTTAAAAATATGTTGTATTAATAGAGTTATGTTTAAGATACTCAACAGGGCCAATTGCACGAAACCGAAACCCCGCAAAGGAGCAATTATAGAGCGAACAGAGTTCGTCCATATCAATTTAGTGCGCATATTGTGTGAACAAAAAATGCGTCGAAAAAATGATAGCTTCCCCGCAACATTGGTGCCACAATAGAGTAATAGTCGAGGGCCCCCACAGCTGAACAAGTTCACGTAAAAATTGAAGGCCCGTACAAAATTAACAAATCCAGTGAATTATTAGTCTGGCGATCAGAACCACGGTGGGACACGGATCATGTAAGAACAGGGTAACGCCAGTTATTTCGGGTTGCGCCGCGTCACAGCGCGTACACGTTGAATCGGGAAATGAGTGACATATGTCAGCAAACTTACCAATTTATTAGCTTTGTCAGGGGATACCTTCAAGAACCTACAAATTGTGAATGTTTTCGGCGGACCGTTACACAGCTATGGACTATGGTATGCGCCGGACTCTAAAAACCACTATTCGTGTAATGTGACTACGTGAGCAGAACAACCATTTTTTTCTCAACCATTTGAGTATGCAAGCCCATCGTGCAGAATATAACGCGACGTCCAGGTTGACAATAAAAACGACCCTACAGTTACCCTTAATTTGAACAATAATGCAATACCGTTTCGTTTCCTGCATCATTAATTTTTGGACACACATGAATTTGGCTCATAATCATTGAAAGTCACCGCCCGCCCCCTTTTCGGCACTCGTCAGCGGCGCCGCCGGCGCCGCGGTTGGATTTGTCCGGATTTACCGCCTGGTAATTAAGTCCCGGCAGTTGAGTCCGGGCCGCCGTCGCCGGGCTCGCCGGACCGGGCGGGTCCCTTTGTCCCGGGGTCGCCCGCCCCCGGCCACGTCACTCACCCGCCGCACTCCGCAATGCTCAGATGATAATATTTTTCAGCAGCGGACTGAGCACCAGAGGCGGCAGAGCGGGCTCTCTAAGCCTTGGCCTTGCTTGGCAGCCTGCGTTTTTGTTGTGTTATTGTTAGTATTTTGTTGGGTTTGTTGTTGTTGTTGTATAGAAAAAATGGGGGAAAACGCATGAATTGCATGAACAAAAAATAACCAGAAATGTGACGGGTCAAAGTGTTCAAAAAGGAATACTTAAAGTATGCTAAAAGTCAAAAAGTGCCACCAAAGTGTACGTGTGCCAATCTGCTAGACTTTAGGTACTATTTACAAAATTACACATAAAAGTGTCATTTGTAAAGTGTATGTTGTTTTAGAAGTTTCGTTTTGTCTTTGTTGGTTTTGAGAGCACCCCATATATTCTATGACAAATTACCGAGAAAGAACGATAAGTGGGTGAGTCAGTAGGGAGACCAAGCGAGAGATATTTAAGAGAGAGAGAAGGGGGTGGGGGGAGGGAGGGGGGGTACAGAGGTAAGGGAGAGAAGAGCGAGAGCACTATGCTCGGGAGGAGCATTGAGCGAGGCCGGTGGCGGGGTGTATACGCGAGTACAAAGAAATGTACGGACATTCACTTTGACGACCGGCGGCCGCGCGCGCCGAGCCCGAGGCTGAGCCGCTCGCGGAGCGGTGCGGAGCGGTGCCCCACCTCCCACATGTGCTACCGGGCGGCAATGACCACAGGGTGTGGGCTTCCTCCGTGCACTGCCAGACCGAGAGAAAGGGCATGACAAATACGGCAGTGAGCATTACTAGAGGACATCAAGGTGGTATCTGAATTATTAAAAGAGTATTCCAACCGTACAAATGAAGGAAAATAAAACACAAACAAAACAAACAAAGGGAAACGTTGAACTTTGTGTTAAAAATTAAGCTCGCTCCCGTCAGTGAAAGTACTTGGTGGTTCATCAGGCAAGTGCCTATAGGCTTGTGACCGAAAACTGCGTTCAGAGATTTGGGGAACAGAAAAGTAGGGAGCATCCATAGGGCGCCGTGCGCAGCCAGTCCACACATGCCATGGCGGGGTGTTATTTCCAGCACCCTTTACGTCCCCCCTCCCTCGGGCCGACAGTGATTCCGCTGGAGGATGGTCCAAGTGCACAATACAGCACGACGCGGTGCGCGTAGACGGCAACGGCAGTCCTTCCCCCGACCCTTCTGCAGCCTCCTTCTGACCGAGAGGTAATGGTTTCCGGGCCGACCGGAACCACTGCAGCGGCCGCGGGGCCCCCGGAGCAGACAAAGAGATGTGCTTCGCCTGCACGGCACACCGCACAGCGTATGTGTGACCATCATTTATATCTTGGCATCAATCTACTCTGTCTCACTCTCGCCCCC
>NW_026267191.1:300345-301187 GCF_000697945.3 Frankliniella occidentalis | reverse complement strand
GCTGGTTATAGAGGGGAAAGGGGAGGGGGGTAAATTTAAGCATTCATGCAGTTCACCTACAGAACATGTCTGCTACTGTCCCTTCCTATCCCCACTGCCCTCCCCCTACTTAATTTTCCCTTTTGTGTGATGCCATATGAAGCCTGATGCTCCCATTTCATTCAATTCTATTTATTTTTTAAGGTGAAATTCTATTGGATTGCCTCTGGTTGAAGTGAAATTAAATACCCTAATATTTAACTTAATTTCAAAATACACTTAAACTTCTCCCCTACGACAAGTATAACTTGTCGCTCTTTCATTCATTTTAATCAGTTCTCTCCGAGGCTTGTGAAAGATCACAAGATCACGAGTCGCTGAAGTATATTTAATTTAAGTTCTATTTTGTATCGTATCATAGAGTTTAATTTAAATGCTCCCATCATCTTATTGGATATCATTTAACATAAAGTGACTCCAGACAAACCTAGTCAATTGAAGAAAATTATATACCTTGTTCTGATTTCGATGGGCCTATCCTACCTGAGTGAACGATATTGGCTATAAAATTGTTCGGACCCTTGCAACTCCATGGCTATGGTAAAAGTAAGTTGTGTGTTTAATAATCGTTTTGGCATGTCCTATTGAATGATTAGGTGACTTCTAATCATTCTACAAGTAAAGACCATTACATTTTGTTAAAATAACAAAATTGAAAAGTAGGATTATTTTAGAAATTACAAAATTAAAAGTGTAATAGAAGACTTGGATTCCGTTTTCAGAATTAAAAAGGAAATGTCTTATGCTCAAAGCCGATCAGAATCGAAATGGCAAAGTTATTAGCCTCCAAAGGGGTAAATGTA
>NW_026267191.1:298156-299210 GCF_000697945.3 Frankliniella occidentalis | reverse complement strand
ACGTCGTTACCTTGGCTGAGCAAGATAGAGATAGAGATATATTCTAGAGATATTCTTTAGAGATAGATATATATTTAGAGATAGGCTCAGCCAATTAAACATAAATCTTACAACATACAACAGTTTTGAGCGCTTCCAAGTCTAACTATTTCTCTTATCACACTGCGCCTCAGTGGTAGGCAACATATTGCCCCGAGTTCATGCATGCACAGCAAGGTGGCCTACCCCAAGATGCCCAAGTCTCGCAGGCGCCAAGCGCCCATAATTTATTGAATGAATTTGAGGAAAAACGCTTACTTTATGGCCGACCCCTTAGAAAAAACAAGGGTTCTTAGTGCAGGTGTTAGACTTCTTCTTGTGTCAGTGTCGCCAAAATGTGATCGAATTTTCAGGTCATTTGCCTTGAGCCTCCTCTTACGCCACCACGAAATTTATACTGTAAACTGTTAATTGACATTTACAAACGAAGTTGTATATTTAGGAGCGGTGCCGTAAATTTACGGACGCGAGTCACTTTTTCTATTCGAAAGAAGTCGACTCTGGTTCGCAGTGTAACAAAAATTTTTGTACTGTGATACAATTTAAAATCGTAAAGCTTTGAACGTTTTCTCGCGGGAATCCATTTTACACGCAAATTATTTTTTCACAGTGCACGACACATGAAGTGACGCGCGCTTGTCGTATTTATCGGCGTAGTTTGGCTTTTGGAGGTGGGGACTGGGACGGGGAGTGTACGACGCTATCCGGTGCGCAAGGCGAGCGGGGCCGCTGCCGCCGCTCGGTCTGTACTCGGCACTCGGCACAACGGCAGCCGCCTGTGCCGGGCGGGCTGACTGGTGCAACGATATAGGCTCCCGTATATAGCTGTCTGGCGGGCCGATCCGCAGGTCAAGTGACTGTGGGGGGCTCGTGCATCAGCTTCGCAGCTCCTCATCGTGCACACGTCCCGTCCAGCCGTCCGGGCGCGCCCGCACCCGACATCCCTGCTACTGACGAGTAGACGAGGAGGGCCGCCACTAGCCACCCCTATCCACCTCCAACCGCCCCCAGCCGC